>NC_056614.1:26358132-26373132 GCF_018340385.1 Cyprinus carpio
GAAACATTAAAGAATCTGTGTTAGTGTGTCCGGTGTGTGTGGAGTAAAGGTGTGTGTTGTGTGTTTCAGATCCGTTCTGCTCTAGAGGTTACGCTCGGGTGAAGGGGACCATCTGTGAGGGTGAGATCTCGAGTCACGCTTCACTGTCTGCATGCTCTCAGAGTCTCATATTCACCTGCTTCACGTCTCTGTGTGTGTGTGTGTGTGTGTGTGTGTGTGTGTGTGTGTGTGTGTGTGTGTGTGTGTGTGTGTGTGTGTGTGTGGTGTGTGTGTGTGTGTGTGTGTGTGTGTGTGTGTGTGTGTGTGTGTGTGTGTCTGTGTGTGTGTGTGTGTGTGTGTGTGTCTGTGTGTCTGTGTGTGTGTGTGTGTGTGTGTGTGTGTGTGCGCAGATGTGAACGAGTGTGAGGTGTTTCCCGGCGTCTGCATCAATGGGAAGTGTGTGAACACGGACGGCTCGTTCGTCTGTCAGTGTCCCAGCGGGATGACGGTGGACTCAACAGGAAGGACCTGCGTCGGTTCGTATCAAACTCCAGCGGAATGCTTTTCTGATGAGTGCATCACCCATAAAACTACTCTGACGTGAATTTTCAGATTCATATTTGTGTTTGCACAGATAAACACATGAATGCTGAAATGATAAACACATTTTTGTCATCAACAAACATAATAAGTAAACATATTGAAATAAAATAAACAAATAATATAGAATTTCTATTATTCTGATATTATTTTATTTCGGCTATTTGCAACATTTCACATTTTCATTTAGTTTAAGTATTAAAATAATTAATACTGATCAATATAAAATTAAAAATATATAAAAACAACTAATTAATTAAAAATTATTAAAATATTAAAATAAAATCTGATTCAGAATATTGACAAAAAAACTATAATAATATCTCAGTGATGCTAAAATAACACTCTTCTGAACATTTCTGTTATTTTAGTCAGAACTGTTTACTATAATAATAAATATTAACATTAATCTGTTAGCCAGTGAAAATAAATTTGATTGCTAAACAAAAACAATCGAGAACAGCAATGGATTCATTTTATTGTTTATTTTTAATTTTTATTTTATTTTATAATTTTATTGATTTTTAATTACAATTCAATTTTTTAGTTTTGGGTTTCTTTTCTTTGATATAAAATACAGTAGAAACAATAGTGTTGTGAATATCAATGATAATCAAAATTTAGCTGAATTTGCAGCAGCCATCACTCTTCAATGTCACATGATCTTTTAATAATCATTATAATATGCTAATTTGGTGCTCAAGTAACATTTCTAATAATAATCAATAGCATACTTTCTAAATCAAATCAACTTAGATGCATGCTAAAGCAACTTCTAAACGGTTTTGCTTCTACTGTACACCGAGACGCTTGTGTTAAGATGAGATATTAGCATTCAGTGACTAAAAGAACGGTACACAATGAGAATGAAGTGTGAATATTATGAATATGGTTTTGGGAAGGTCTGTTTTGCATGCAAATTCCCAAAGTTTCCTGAATGTGTTGTGTGTGTTTGCAGACCTGCGCACGGAGCTGTGTTACCTCACACACGTGGACGAGCGCTGCGGCGCTCCGATCCCGGGCCGGCACCGTGTGGACGCCTGCTGCTGCTCCGTGGGCGTGGCCTGGGGCCCGGAGTGTGACGAGTGTCCGGAGAAAGGAACGCCGGAATACACCCAGCTCTGCCCTCGGCCCGGATTCTCCCACCGCGGAGACTTCATCAACGGGAAGCCCTTCCTGAAAGGTGTGAGACACACAGGCCGCTTCTGACCCGATCCATTTATCCATTATTCTGATTTCAAATCCAAACATTGTTACTGAAAATCCTTTTTCAGCATTGTGATTCTTTTTTTACACAGTACAGTGTCTTTCACAGACATGTAAATGCAGTATGTGACCCTGGAGCACAAAATCAGTCATAAGAGTCAGTTTTTGAATTGAAAGCTGAATAAATAATCTCTCCATTGATGTATGGTTTGTTAGGAGGACAATATTTGTATGAGATACAATTTTTTGAAAATCTGGAATCTGAGGGAGCAAAAAAATCTAAATATTGAGAAAATCATCTTTAAAGTTGTTCAGATGAAGTTCTTAGCAATGCATATTACTAATCAAAATTTAAGTTTTAAAGTATTTACAGTAGAAAATTTACAAAATATCTTCATGGAACATGATCTTAATTTAATATCCTAATGATTTTTGGCATAAAAGAGAATTGTATAATTGTGACCCTTACAATGTATTGTTGTCTATTGCTACAAATATACCTGTGCTACTGATGACTGCTTCTGTGCTGCAGGGACACAGATAGTATAAACACATTATTCAATGCTTTTTACTTTTGCATTTACTTCTTGATTTATATACAGTAGTCAACATTAGAAGTGGATCAGAAAAGTTCATCAAAGTTATGCTAAGACAAGAACGCATTTTGGTTTTAGGTTTCAGGACAACTTTGATTTTAAGGTGTCCTTGTGACACGTTACATGTACTTACTATTATAATAATGATAAATTATGCATAATTACATGCAAGTAACCCTACTCCAAACCAAATAGTAAGTACATGTAGTTAACTAATATTACTCAGTACTTAAATGAATAATTACACTGTAACAAGAACACCTTAAAATAAAGTGTAACCAAGCTTACCACTGACAGAAGAAGTCATCTCTACTGCCTTTCTTTTCTTGTTTCCTCCACGAGAAAAAACACGCACTGCAAACTGAGTATGTGTAGAGCTGGCTGTCCACTCATTGTTGGGTTTCTCTGCAGATATAAACGAGTGTAAGATGATCCACAGCTTGTGCACGAACGGCCGCTGCAGGAACACCATCGGAAGCTTCCGCTGCAGGTGCGACAGCGGCTTCGCTCTGGACTTTGACGAAAGGAACTGCACTGGTAGGTTCAGGGCGTCTGGTTGATTGAGAACCACTGACGTCAGTTCTTTAAAAGTGCTGTAGATCGGTGTGTGTCTCATGCGGTGTGTGTGTGTGTGTCTGTGTGTGTCTGTGTGTGTGTGTGTGTGTGTGTGTGTGTGTGTGTTCACAGATATCGACGAGTGCCGCATCTCTCCTGATCTGTGCGGTCATGGCACGTGTGTGAACACAGCCGGTGATTTCCGCTGCGATTGTTTCACTGGATACGAGAGCGGCTTCATGATGATGAAGAACTGCATGGGTGAGACTCTCACACAGCAACCACATGATTCAAGAATCATTCTGATATGCTGATTTATAATCAGTGCTGGAAACAGTTGTGCTGCTTAATAATTTTTGGGACCGTGATACTTTTTTCAGGATCCTTTGATAAATAAAAAGTTAAAAAAGAACAGCGAAATTTTGTGTTACAGTAAGCTGGTCATGTGCTGCTCCTAAGCAACTAGCTCCTTCTCAGACCAGCAGACAAATTAATAATTTTATTCAGCAAGGATGTGTTAAATGGATAAAAAGTGATAGTAGAGATTTATATTGCTAGAAAAGATTTATATTTTGAATAAATGCTGTTCTTTTAAACTTTTTAATCATCAAAGAATGGAATAAAAAAAGCAAAAGAACAGTTCAACACTGATAATAAATCATCATATTAGAATGATTTCTGAAGATCATGTGACACTGAAGACTGGAGTAATGATGCTGAAAATACAGCTGCACATCACAGAAATAAATTACACTTTAACAGATATTCACACAGAAAACAGCTGTTTTAAATTGGAATAATATTTTTAAAAAAATCTGTATTTTGGATAAAATAAATGCAGCACTGTGAGCGTAAGAGAAAAAATCTTACTGATCCCAAACTTTTGAACGGCAGTGGTTGTGTTCAGAAATAATGCTAACTATTTCTAGACATTCAGTTTCATAAGTCTCAGAAAGTCAAGAACACTGTCAGTGTAACGGCAGCTTTCAGTCTTTCAGCATCTTCAAAAACATCAAATATCAGACCTACAGTCAGTTCTGCACAGCTTTCTGCTTTTCCATTGCTCTTCTGTGTCAACATGCACTTGACAGACGTCACTCATGAAACGGTGTCTGTTGTGCTGTGTTTCAGACATCGACGAGTGCGAGCGCAACCCTTTGCTCTGCAGAGGAGGTGAATGCATCAACACTGAGGGCAGCTTCCGCTGCGAGTGTCCAGAGGGCCACGAGATCGCTCCTGACGGCTCCGCCTGCCTGGGTCAGTGTGTGTGTGTGTGTCAGTGTGTCAGTGTGTGTGTGTGTGTGTGTGTGTGTGTGTGTGTGTCTGTCCTGTTGTGTGTCTGTGTGTGTGTCAGTGTGTGTGTGTGTCAGTGTGTGTGTGTGTCAGTGTGTTTGTGTGTGTGTGTGTGTGTGTGTGTGTGTGTCAGTGTGTGTGTGTGTGTGTCTGTGTGTGTGTGTGTGTGTGTGTGTGTGTGTGTGTGAGTGTGTCAGTGTGTCAGTGTGTGTGTGTGTGTGTGTGTGTGAGTGTGTGTGTCTGTGTGTGTGTGTGTGTGTCAGTGTGTGTGTGTGTCTGTGTGTGTGTGTGTGTGTGTGTCAGTGTGTGTGTGTGTCAGTGTGTGTGTGTGTGTGTGTGTGTGTGTGTGTGTGTGTCTGTGTGTGTGTGTGTGTGTGTGTGTGTGTGTGTCTGTGTGTGTGTGTGTGAGAGAGCGTGTGTTTATGTTAATGTGATGATGGGTTGTACATTTTAACCAAAATCTTCATTTTGTACACATCCTGAATTGCCAGATTTTGGTCAGTGTTGTGTTTATTGTGTGTGTTTCTCTGCAGATATCAATGAGTGTGAACTGAGTGACAAGCTGTGCAGGAACGGTCAGTGTGTGAACATGATCGGACGCTATCAGTGCTCCTGCAACACCGGCTACAAATCCACCGAAGACCGGCTCTCCTGCGTGGGTAAGACACACGGACGCTCGCCCAAACACATGCACTTATTAAATATGATCTGACTTTTAAATACATGATTATTTATAATGAGTGTATTTTAAAGTATTAGTTATGTATATTTTTACATTTTGTATAGTTTATTTTGTTTGAAGTCGATGGAGTCAGAAAACTCAATTTGCATGTAGCTCAAAATGAACCCGTGCACGACTCAATTTGCCAGCACGGGTCACATATTACAAAAAATGGTGGTTTTAAAAAAATACGTATAGATAATCATTTAATAAATAAGGAAAATTAAAAATGGTCATGCAACCTCCACTGGACCACTTGATGATCATATGTACGGTATATACAGTATATAACCAGTGGCAGCATTGAGAATCTCCCTGGAAAGGAAACACATGCAGATCAACATACAGCAGACATATACTGGAATATTTTCACGTCTGGATGCATATTATTACTGGAGTGCCAAGTATGGACTTTAATCAGGATCTGATGCATGTAAACGCAGTCAGTGACGTGTAAATGTGTGTGTTTCAGATATCGATGAATGCACCATTGAGAACGGCGGCTGTGAGACGTTCTGCACCAATTCAGAGGGAAGTTATGAGTGCAGCTGTCGCCGTGGTTACGCCCTCATGCCTGACCTCAGGAGCTGCACAGGTGACACACACACACTGCACATCTCACACACACACACACACACACACACTCCAGCTGTACTGACCTCTGACCTCTGGTGTGTGTGTGTGCAGATATCGATGAGTGTGAGGACAGTCCAGACATCTGTCACGGCGGTCAGTGCACCAACATCCCCGGGGAATTCCAGTGCCTGTGTTTTGACGGATACATGTCATCTGAGGATATGAAATCATGTCTGGGTAAATTACACCCTCTTTCACTCATTCATTCTTTCTTTCATAGTGAGGCTGATCAGCATTCGTCACACTAATGCTAGCACGGTTATTTGAACATGTACTGTGTTTGAAATAGACCGTGTACTGTGTGCATACCATAACACAGGGTTTCCCAAACAGAGCTGATGAAATTAATAATTAGTTGCATCATAAAAATGTTGAATGAATTAATCATTTAAAAATAAAATGTATTAAATCATTAAAAAAAGTAAAAAAAAAAAAAAACCATAGAAGTAAAACACCTACCAAGATGTAATGTGAAATAAATGTTTTGTTTTTACTTAAAAACTCTTCACTTACTAAAAATTACTATTTATTTTTAACTATTATAATCAACACTCAAATAAAAAAAAAAATTGTATGCAAACATGTAAATTGCACTCAACGCAGAAATAGGGTACTTACTCAGTACTATGTTAAATGTCAAATGTCTCTTATTTTTACTTCTGTGTAACTTTATTCTGTATGTGTGTGTGTGTGTGTGTGTGTGTGTGTGTGTGTCAGATGTGAACGAGTGTGAGCTGAATCCAAACATCTGTCTGAGCGGGAAGTGTGAAAACACCAAGGGCTCGTTCATCTGTCACTGTGACCTCGGCTTCTCCGTCAGGAAAGGGACGACTGGCTGTACAGGTGAGACACACACACACACTCACTCACTCACACTCACACACACACACACACACACACACACACACACACACACACACACACACACACACACACACACACACACACACACACTCAATCACACACACACACACACACACACACACACACTCTCTCCTGTTGACTCTAGTCAGCACTAGAACATCATCTGATCTGATCAGAGTTAGAAATGTACTGTTATAGTTTACATTCTCCTTTTCAATAGTATTTTCTTAAATTGATCTGGATATTCAGTACTCAGTCAGAAGATGTGTAACAGCGCCTTCTGACAAAAACAAATATCTGTGACCCTGCAGCACAGAAGCAGTCATAAGTAGCACAGGTATATTTGTAGCAATAGACAACAATACATTGTATGGGTCACAATTATACATTTCTCTTTTATGACAAAAATCATTAGGATATTAAGTAAAGATCATGTTCCATGAAGATATTTTGTAAATTTCATACTGTAAATATATCAAAACTTAATTTTTGATTAGTAATATGCATTGCTAAGAACTTCATTTGAACAACTTTAAGAGATGATTTTCTCAATATTTAGATTTTTTTGCTCCCTCAGATTCCAGATTTTCAAATAGTTGTATCTCAGACAAATATTGTCCTTCTAACAAACCACACATCAATGGAGAGATTATTTTACAATTGGCCCTTATGACTGGTTTTGTGCTCCAGGGTCACATATTATTCTTGCTTAGTGTTGTAAATGTGTTGCTAGGGTGTTCTGGGTGGTTGTTAGGTAGTGTCAGTTGAGTCCGTCTCTGTTTCTCTCTCACTGTCTCTCGCTCATATTTTCCGTGTTTTCGGAGCATGTTTTCCTCGTCTGATCTGAGTCAGTGCGCAGGAATCCTGAGGGGCCTCATGTTCTCGGATCGGGATTTTTGCACGTGAGGTTGAGTGAGCTGAACGCTAGAAGACATTCGGCCCAGATTCCTGAGTGCTGATCAGTGGCTAACGAAACGGGCCATTAGAGCCGCTTAACCCGTTTAATCCCACCGTAAAAAGGTTTTCATTTATAAAGCTCTAAAAACCTTACTGACTGATGTTTTAGTGCACTTCCTGCAAATATAGAAAAATAAAGGGTCTCAATGAAATATGTGCAGTGTCACATGGTTAGTGCAAATTGATACATGATCAAAGCAGTTTACTTCCTGTTTGCATCTTGAGAAGATGACATAAAGTATGTTAACATAAAGATTTTTGGTCCACATTATCTTTAAGGTGTCTAGTATTTATATATGAATTCACAATTATTAAATATTTTTGAGTGTGTTCATAGAATGAGTAAACATGTGACCGGGGGAATAACAGTCAATTTAGGTATACAATATTAAAGGGGTCATATGATGATGCTAAAAAAACATTATTTTGTGTATTTGGTGTAATGAAATGTGTTTATGCGGTTGAAGGTTAAAAACACATTATTTTCCACATAGTGAACCGCCGTCTAGAGTGAGCCGCCGTCTAGAGTGAGCCACCGTCTAGAGTGAACCGCCATCTAGAGTGAACCGCCGTCTAGAGTGAGCCGCCGTCTAGAGTTAACCGCGGTCTAGAGTGAACCGCCGTCTAGAGTGAGCCGCGGTCTAGAGTGAACCGCCATCTAGAGTGAGCCGCCGTCTAGAGTGAGCCGCGGTCTAGAGTGAGCCGCCGTCTAGAGTGAGCCGCCGTCTAGAGTGAGCAGCCGTCTAGAGTGAGCAGCCGTCTAGAGTGAGCCGCCGTCTAGAGTGAGCAGCCGTCTAGAGTGAGCAGCCGTCTAGAGTGAGCCGCCGTCTAGAGTGAGCAGCCGTCTAGAGTGAGCCGCCGTCTAGAGTGAGCAGCCGTCTAGAGTGAGCCGCCGTCTAGAGTGAGCAGCCGTCTAGAGTGAGCCGCCGTCTAGAGTGAACCGCCGTCTAGAGTGAGCCGCGATCTAGAGTGAGCCGCCGTCTAGAGTGAGCCGCCGTCTAGAGTGAGCCGCCGTCTAGAGTGAACCGTGGTCTAGAGTGAGCCGCCGTCTAGAGTGAGCCGCCGTCTAGAGTGAGCAGCGGTCTATAGAGTAAGCCGCTGTCTAGAGTGAGCCGCGGTCTAGAGTGTGCCGCGGACTAGAGTTCTAGAGTTTGCCGCGGTCTAGAGTGAGCCGCCGTCTAGAGTGTGCCGCGGGCTAGAGTTCTAGAGTGAGCCGCGGTCTAGAGTGAGCCGCCATCTAGAGTGTGCCACGGACTAGAGTTCTAGAGTGAGACGCGGTCTAGAGTGAGCCGCCGTCTAGAGTGAGCCGCGGTCTAGAGTGAGCCGCCATCTAGAGTGAGCCGCCGTCTAGAGTGAACCGCGGTCTAGAGTGTGCCACGGACTAGAGTTCTAGAGTGAGACGCGGTCTAGAGTGAACCGCCGTCTAGAGTGAGCCGCGATCTAGAGTGAGCCGCCATCTAGAGTGAGCCGCCGTCTAGAGTGAGCCGCCGTCTAGAGTGTGCCACGGACTAGAGTTCTAGAGTGAGCCGCGGTCTAGAGTGAGCCGCGGTCTAGAGTGAGCCGCCGTCTAGAGTGAGCCGCCGTCTAGAGTGAGCCACGGTCTAGAGTGAGCCGCCGTCTAGAGTGAGCCACGGTCTAGAGTGAGCCGCGGTCTAGAGTGAGCCGCCGTCTAGAGTGAGCCGCGGTCTAGAGTGAGCCGCCGTCTAGAGTGTGCCACGGACTAGAGTGAGCCGCCGTCTAGAGTGAGCCGCCGTCTAGAGTGGGCCACAGTGAGCAGAGGCCGGAGGCCTAGAGTGAGCCGCCGTCTAGAGTGAGCCGCCGTCTAGAGTGAGCCGCGGTCTAGAGTGAGCCGCGGTCTAGAGTGAGCCGCCGTCTAGAGTGAGCCGCCGTCTAGAGTGAGCCACGGTCTAGAGTGAGCCGCGGTCTAGAGTGAGCCGCGGTCTAGAGTGAGCCGCGGTCTAGAGTGAGCCGCCGTCTAGAGTGAGCCGCGGTCTAGAGTGAGCCGCCGTCTAGAGTGAGCCACGGTCTAGAGTGAGCCGCCGTCTAGAGTGAGCCGCGGTCTAGAGTGAGCCGCGGTCTAGAGTGAGCCGCCGTCTAGAGTGAGCCACGGTCTAGAGTGAGCCGCCGTCTAGAGTGAGCCGCGGTCTAGAGTGAGCCGCGGTCTAGAGTGAGCCGCCGTCTAGAGTGAGCCACGGTCTAGAGTGAGCCGCGGTGTGTGGTGAGAGGCGGTATGGAGTGAGCCGCGGTCTAGAGTGAGCCGCCGTCTAGAGTGAGCCGCCGTCTAGAGTGAGCCGCGGTCTAGAGTGAGCCGCCGTCTAGAGTGTGCCACGGACTAGAGTTCTAGAGTGAGCCGCCGTCTAGAGTGAGCCGCGGTCTAGAGTGAGCCGCCGTCTAGACTGAGCCACGGTCTAGAGTGAGCCGCCGTCTAGAGTGAGCCGCGGTCTAGAGTGAGCCGCCGTCTAGAGTGAGCCGCGGTCTAAAGTGAGCCGCCGTCTAGAGTGTGCCACGGACTAGAGTTCTAGAGTGAGACACGGTCTAGAGTGAGCCGCCGTCTAGAGTGAGCCGCCGTCTAGAGTGAGACGCCGTCTAGAGTGAGCCGCTGTCTAGAGTGTGCCACGGGCCAGAGTTCTAGAGTGAGCCACGGTCTAGAGTGAGCCGCAGTCTAGAGTGAGCCGCCGTCTAGAGTGAGCCGCCGTCTAGAGTGAGCCGCCGTCTAGAGTGTGCCGCTGTCTAGAGTGTGCCGCGGGCTAGAGTTCTAGAGTGAGCCGCCGTCTAGAGTGTGCCACGGACTAGAGTTCTAGAGTGAGACGCGGTCTAGAGTGAGCCGCCGTCTAGAGTGAGCCGCGGGCTAGAGTTCTAGAGTGAGCCGCGGTCTAGAGTGAGCCGCCATCTAGAGTGAGCAGCCGTCTAGAGTGAGCCGCCGTCTAGAGTGAGCAGCCGTCTAGAGTGAGCCGCCGTCTAGAGTGAGCCGCCGTCTAGAGTGAGCCGCCGTCTAGAGTGAGCCGCCGTCTAGAGTGAACCGTGGTCTAGAGTGAGCCGCGGTCTAGAGTGAGCCGCCGTCTAGAGTGAGCCGCCGTCTAGAGTGAGCCGCGGTCTAGAGTGAGCCGCCGTCTAGAGTGTGCGCGTCTAGAGCTAGAGTTCTAGAGTGAGCCCGCGGTCTAGAGTGAGCCGCCATCTAGAGTTGTGTGACGGACTAGAGTTCTAGAGTGAGCCGCGGTCTAGAGTGAGCCGCCGTCTAGAGTGAGCCGCGGGTCTAGAGTGAGCCGCGGTCTAGAGTGAGCCGCCGTCTAGAGTGCCACCGCGGTCTAGAGTGTGCCAACGTCTAGACTGAGCCGCCGTCTAGAGTGAGAGCCGCCGGTCTAGAGTGAACCGCCGTCTAGAGTGAGCCGCGGTCTAGAGTGAGCCGCTAGAGTTCTAGAGTGAGACGCGGTCTAGAGTGAACCGCCGTCTAGAGTGAGCCGCGATCTGAGTGAGCCGCCGTCTAGAGTGTGCCACGTCTAGAGTGAGCCGCCGTCTAGAGTGAGCCCGCGGTCTAGAGTGAGCCGCGGTCTAGATTGAGCCGCGGTCTAGATTGAGCCGCGGTCTAGAGTGAGCCACGGTCTAGAGTGTGCCGCGGTCTAGAGTGAGCCACGGTCTAGAGTGTGCAGCGGTCTAGAGTGTGCTGCGGTCTAGAGTGAGCCGCGGTGTAGAGTGTGCCGCGGTCTAGAGTGTGCCACGGACTAGAGTGAGCCGCCGTCTAGAGTGAGCCGCCGTCTAGAGTGAGCCACGGTCTAGAGTGAGCCGCCGTCTAGAGTGAGCCGCCGTCTAGAGTGAGTCGCCGTCTAGAGTGAGTCGCGGTCTAGAGTGAGCCGCGGTCTAGAGTGAGCCGCCGTCTAGAGTGAGTCGCCGTCTAGAGTGAGCCACGGTCTAGAGTGAGCCGCGGTCTAGAGTGAGCCGCGGTCTAGAGTGAGCCGCGGTCTAGAGTGAGCCGCCGTCTAGAGTGAGCCGCGGTCTAGAGTGAGCCGCCGTCTAGAGTGAGCCACGGTCTAGAGTGAGCCGCCGTCTAGAGTGAGCCGCGGTCTAGAGTGAGCCGCGGTCTAGAGTGAGCCGCCGTCTAGAGTGAGCCACGGTTCTAGAGTGAGCCGCCGTCTAGAGTGAGCCGCGGTCTAGAGTGAGCCGCGGTCTAGAGTGAGCCGCCGTCTAGAGTGAGCCACGGTCTAGAGTGAGCCGCGGTCTAGAGTGAGCCGCGGTCTAGAGTGAGCCGCGGTCTATAGTGAACCGCCGTCTAGAGTGAGCCGCCGTCTAGAGTGAGCCGCGGTCTAGAGTGAGCCGCCGTCTAGAGTGTGCCACGGACTAGAGTTCTAGAGTGAGCCGCCGTCTAGAGTGAGCCGCCGTCTAGAGTGAGCCGCTGTCTAGACTGAGCCACGGTCTAGAGTGAGCCGCCGTCTAGAGTGAGCCGCGGTCTAGAGTGAGCCGCCGTCTAGAGTGAGCCGCGGTCTAAAGTGAGCCGCCGTCTATAGAGTGTGCCACGGACTAGAGTTCTAGAGTGAGACACGGTCTAGAGTGAGCCGCCGTCTAGAGTGAGCCGCCGTCTAGAGTGAGCCGCTGTCTAGAGTGTGCCACGGGCCAGAGTTCTAGAGTGAGCCACGGTCTAGAGTGAGCCGCAGTCTAGAGTGAGCCGCCGTCTAGAGTGAGCCGCCGTCTAGAGTGAGCCGCCGTCTAGAGTGTGCCGCTGTCTAGAGTGTGCCGCGGGCTAGAGTTCTAGAGTGAGCCGCCGTCTAGAGTGTGCCACGGACTAGAGTTCTAGAGTGAGCCGCGGTCTAGAGTGAGCCGCGGTCTAGATTGAGCCGCGGTCTGGAGTGAGCCGCGGTCTAGATTGAGCCGCGGTCTAGAGTGAGCCGCGGTCTAGAGTGAGCCGTCGTCTAGAGTGAGCCGCCGTCTAGAGTGAGCCACCGTCTAGAGTGAGCCGCTGTCTAGAGTGAGCCACGGTCTAGAGTGAGCCGCCGTCTAGAGTGAGCCGCGGTATAGAGTGAGCAGAGGCAGGCGGCTTGAGAACGGTGCGGCTGGCGGATTCTATAAAGGAGCGTACCTTGGTCTTGCAGCAACCACATGTGACCACCCCGGGCTGGACGCTGCCAAGTCCACGGTGAAAGTCTATTCTGTGATCCACAGTGCACAGTTGATGTATTTCCTCAGTGACCAGCACGGATCAGCCCCAGGCATGACAAAGCGGATATCGTCCTCTTTTGGAAGACCAAACAAAGTAGTTTCACTTTCACAGTGAAACACACAGCGTCTATACGACATGGTGGCGGCGGCAACAACAATACTACAGTGAGAATAAAAGATACGCCTTCTTTCTTTGCGTGAACATCTAGGCGGCATTATGCAAATCTTCCCACATACTGACGTAGAGATGTGGGGGCGTGTTAGAATGAGCCGTTTCAGGAGGGCGTGGCAGAGTCTCAACTTTTATAAAGAATAACTCTTTGGATTTGAGACTTTAGTCTTTGTAACTTTACAGATCTTCTTTATTCACCAAGAGCTTGTAACACTACAAAGAGAAAGGAAAAATTGAAATCGCATCATTTGACCCCTTTAATTCAATTGCAGTTCTTAGTGAAAATTGCACTAAAATGTTGCAATGACAAAATATTGCACTAAATTAAAGGTTCAAATGTAACAAATAAGTTACAGTATTGATGTTGTAGCAGCACTGGTAGCACTAATATAACAATTTTATGATATATGTTACAAAAAAGTAACAATTTTGAAATGTTGATGGTTGTATTTATTTGTCTTTTATCTGTGTTTTTCTTTGAGTTTTGTATGGTTTTTTTTTATTAATATTATTGATGGTATGTTGTGAAACAGTTTAAAATAGCTGGGCTGAGATATATAACAATTTATATGACTGCAGAAATATGTTAATTTAGTACACACACACCGATCACAATGATGACTGACCATAAAACAAAATTTTCACACACTTTTCCAAAAAATAAATAAATTTGGGATTAAACGGGTTAAGCAGTTCTGAATCCTCTGCCCGTTCGGATTCACTGCTTGTTGACTTTTTGTTCCTAATTTCTTTCACATTTTCATCCTGAAAGTGTTTTGCGCACATCTGCAGCCGTTTGTTTCTCTGTGTAATTTTGCTGGTGATGATTTTAATGTGTGTCATTTATAAACGTCCAGACGCGAACTTCATTTAAAGTGATGTTTTCCAGGCATGATGGGACTGAAGCTCGTTTATTTGAGTTGTGTTGGATTGTGGGAGAGCCGCATCAGTGATTGATGAGTGCGTGAAGGTCATCACGTGTGTTTTAATTAACCGTCGGCACGTGTTAATAAGAGTGACCTCATCAGTGGGCATCAGTGTCAGGGGTGGGGCTGAGTGTTTGAGGTCAGGGGTCAGCACACACACACACACACACACACACACACACACCCCGGGACAGAGTGTGTTCCAGTGTTTCAGGATCAGTGAAGGTGTCTCTGGTTTGTTAAAAATGCATCTGCAGCATCTGTGACGATTCAACTCAATAAAGTTGTACTGAAGTGTGTCTGAGACACCAGTAGAAACAGAATAGAAGTGCATTTAAATCAGCTGAATCCTTTTAAACTAGTTATTTTAGAGATTTTAAAGCTGATATTTCGGTAATTTAACAACACATTTGCATGTTCCTGGTTCCCTGATGATTTTTGTAGTTTAATTGTGACAGTTATAGTTTTTTGTTTATATTTTGAATTTGATCTTTTCCACTGTCATATTAATTTTAGTTACATCTGTAGTAATTTTTTTGTGTGTTTTTGTCATTTTTATTATTTTTTTGTGTGTGTGTGTGTGTGTGTCTGTATGGTTTTTATAAATGTTTATTTCAGTTTTAGTTCGAGCTGTTTTGTCAAACTAAAAGAAAATGAAAAATTTATTTGAGTTTATTCAAGTTTATTGTATTTCATGTAACAAATGTTTTAATGTTTTTTTTTGTTTATTTGATTTATTTCAGAATCACTTATATTTTAAATTCTTATAATTTAATTAATAATTGTGTTTTGATTTTTATTTTAAAATAACTTATTTAAAATTGAAACTGGATTTAATTTAATTATTTGTATTATTTTAATTAATGTATTTTAATTTGGCATTTTTATGAATTAATGGTGTTTAGTAAGTGTTTTTTAAATTGTTTTTACTTTAAAATAATAAATTTTCAAATTTACATTTATGAATTAATTTTCAGTGTTTTATTAATTTTTAAGTCTGTCATGTGCTGTGCATTTATTTTGTTTCACATGTTCAGAGATTTATATTCGCCCTGCTCTAGAGAAACATTTATCACGTAGCTTCCTTCTCTTTCAGCACTTCATGTGTTTGTGTGTTAATTCTGTATAATTCGACTGACGTCATGATGAGTCTTTATTGATGAGCTTGTTTATCTGAGCACAGTTCCCATCAGGCCAGTTAAGTGGTTTATTTTGGAGTAAACACCGAAGCGCTCCATTGTTTCCTGTCTCTGGTTTTATCGCTTTGATTCGCTGTCAGCTGGATGTGTGCTGTGCATATTTTGCTGATTAGATGTGCTCTAATAAAAGCGCAGGCAGACGGAGAGG
>NC_056614.1:26378132-26385632 GCF_018340385.1 Cyprinus carpio
CACACACACACACTCACACACACTCACGCACGCACGCACTCACACACACTCACACACACACACACACACACACACACACACTCACACGGGCACTCTCACACACACATGTACACACACACACTCTCACACACACACGCACTCACACACACACAGACACACACACACACGTACACACACACTCACACACACTCACACACAGGCACTCTCACACACACATGTACACTCACACACTCTCACACGCACTCACATACACACACACTCACACACACACTCTCACACGCACTCACTCACTCACACACACACACACTCAAACACACACACGCTCACACACACAGGCACTCTCACAGACACATGTACACACACACGCACTCACACACACACACACACACACACGTACACACACACACACACACACACACACGCTCACACACATACTCGCATGCACACTCAAACACACACACACTCTCACACACGCACATGCTCACACAAACTCTTGCATTATATTTATCGTCAGTAAATTATTATCGTTATAGTTGACAATATAGTTATTTTTCATAATGTTATCATTATGATTATATTTATTGTTACTGTAAATGATTAGTTATTATTAATTAATGTTATCATTATGATTATATTTATCATTATTGTTAATGATTATCATTATAGTTGTCATTATAGTTATTGTTAATAATTAACATTTCAGTAATCATTATATTTATTGTTAACGATTATCATTATGATTGTCGTTACAGTTATCATTAATGATTAACAGTGTAGTTATTATTTTATTCATCATTAAAGTTATTATACTTAATGTTAATTATCATCATTATAGTTGTTGGTATAGTTATCCCTCTCTGATGTGTTGTGTGTTTCTCTCTCAGCGGAGTACAGGGTTCTGTGTCCTGGAGGAGAAGGATTCCGACCCAATCCCATCACTGTGATACTAGAGGGTAGATCTACACACACACACACACACACACACACACACACACACACACACACACTTCCGTCCTCCAGTGCTGCATGCTGAGCTCTCTGTCTGTGTGTCAGATATCAACGAGTGTCAGGAGCTGCCTGGTCTGTGTCAGGGAGGAAACTGCATCAACACATTTGGCAGTTTTCACTGTGAATGTCCGAGAGGTTTTGCACTCAATGAAGACACCAGGATCTGTGAAGGTCAGTCCGACTTCCTCTTTCACACACTCTCTCTAAGTCAGCTTTGTTTCTGTTTTCCAGCATCATTATAAAAAATGTGCATGAAGCAACAAAAGTGTGAGTCAGTTTAAAATGCATTTGAAATAAAATATCGGAAAGTCTATTTACATTAAAGGGATACTCCACCCCAAAATGAACATTTTGTCATTAATCACTTACCCCCATGTCGTTCCAAACCCGTAAAAGCTTTGTTCGTCTTCAGAACACGATTTAAGATATTTCGGATGAAAACCGGGAGGCTTGTGATTGTCCCATAGACTGCCAAATAAATAACAGTGTCAAGGTCCAGGGAAGGCATGAAAGTCGTCGTCAGAATACTCCATCTGCCATCAGACGTGCAATCTGGGTTATATGAAGCAACGGAAACACTTTTTGTAAGCGAAGAAAACTAAAATAACATATCACCGTATGCTGCGTATACTCTTCTGTATCATCCGCGCCACAAGGATGTATTTAGCTTTGATTTGAAAGAAAACGGCACATCCTTGTGGCGCGGATGATGCAGAAGAGCATACGCAGAATACGGTGATATGGAGAGACAAAGAGGAGACCGCTGACAAAGGAATTATTGAATAAAGTTCCAGATTTTCAAATAGTTGTATCTCAGACAAATATTGTCCTGCTAACAAACCATACATCAATGGAGAGATTATTTATTCAGCTTTCAGATGATGCATATATCTCAATTTCGAGAAATTGACCCTTATGACTGGTTTTGTGCTCCAGGGTCACAAATAGCAGAAAATCTTGCTGTTTTAGTGTAGTGTAAATAGAATATAAAGCAATTTGCACTTAGTGTAAATAGCATGTATTGCTGCCATAAAATATTGATTAATTGTGTGTGTGTGTGTGTGTGTGTGTAGATGTGAATGAGTGTGAGCGTCCTGGCATCTGTGGTCCGGGTCAGTGTTACAACACCATTGGGAACTACACCTGCATCTGTCCTCCGGAGTACATGCAGATCAACGGAGGAAACAACTGCATGGGTGAGTCACGCTACACGCATCACGCCAGCGGTTTCCTTCAGAGCAGACTGTGACGTGTTTGTTGTGCTGTGTGTTCAGACATGAGGAAGAGCTTGTGCTACAGGAACTACTACTCTGATAACGCCACATGTGATGGAGAGCTGAACTTCAACGTGACCAAGAAGTTCTGCTGCTGCTCGTATAACATCGGCCGGGCCTGGAATAAACCCTGCGAGAAGTGTCCCATCCCCAGCACCAGTGAGACACACACTAACATTCATTCATTTAGCACACGCTTTCATCTGAAGCACACGAGGAGTACAACAAGCCATTCTTCTGAGGAGGAAAAGCATGAGAAAGTTTCAAACGTCTTTATGTCTAGATGAGAACAGGCCAGAACAGAGAAGGGCTAAAAAAAAATGGTGAAATGCATGAGAGTTTTTTTTTATTTTTATATTGAGTTAAATTAAAATTTTAAATCTTAAATTTATTTTTATTAACTTTAAGGCTTTAAAGGGGCCTAAATATCTTATATTGTCAAGAAAATGAATTATAATTTCAATAGGTCTTAAATTTTTGGACAGAAAAACAGGAATGATGATTAACTTTAAAGGCTGTGATTTGATTATGTGTGTTTGAGTGTTGTGTGTTTGTGATTTTGAATATGTTTATATATGTGTGTGTGTGTGTGTGTGTGTATATATTAGGGCTGGGCGATATATCGAATATTAGCGATAATATCGGAATCATTTTGAGGACGATGTAAAATTAGAAAATATCGTGAATATACGAGTTTTCATGAGAGCGGCTGCCAGATAACAAGAGTTTAAATCCCCAAATCAGCGCTTCGCTGTTACAAGGATACATTTTCTGCCCGGTGTTTGCTTATTTTAAGCAATCTGGCAACCATGCGCACGCATCTAATGAAAGCGTCGTTCAGCCGCTCTGTGTTCTGTCATGAGATCTCGACTGTATTGTTTGCGATTGTGATCGCTGAATAAATGCACTTACTCGACCGCTGATGTTTGAATTACTTTGGAATTACTATCTGGGAATTTCACTGTTATATTTACCAGTTTTACCAGCCCAGCCCTAGTGTATATACATATATATAATTTGAAATATATATGTTCATAAGTGCTGTCAAACGATTAATCGCATACGATTTAAAAAAATGTTTTTGTTGACATAATATATGTGTGTACTGTGTATATTTATTATGTAAATATAAATACACACACATACAGTATATATTTTAAAAATATGTACATGTATTTACATGTATATATTTATGTTCATATAATTTATATTATATATAAATATATTTGATATATAAGCATATTTTTCTTAAATATATACATGTGTGTGTACTCATATATACATAATAAATATACGCAGTACACACATATGTAAACAAAACTTTTATTTTGGATGCGATTAATCACAATTTATCGTTTGACAGCACTAATTCTTTTTTTTTTCAAATAAATATAAATATAATTTTTTTTTAACTGTGACTCATCTTAAAAGTTTTTTAGTTTTAGTTTTTGTCAGAATCTGTATTTGAAACGTAAAATTGCTTTAATTGACTTTTCCCTACCTCTCATACATTATTAATTTTGTGAAAGTCTTAAAAAATGTCTTAAAAAGCCTTAAATTGATTTAAAAAAAAAATTCAAATATACGGACAAACACACAGTCGTGACAGTAACGCTGTTCTCTGCTGCAGATGAGTTCGCTGTGCTGTGTGGAAGTGAGAGACCTGGATATTTCATTGACATTTACACCGGTCAAGTCATTGGTAAACACAGACACACTCAAAGACATTCAAACAGTTCTGTGTCTGCGAGACTTCACATCCATCCTCTGTGTGTGTGTGTGTGTGAACCGCAGACATCGACGAGTGCCGTGAGATTCCCGGTGTGTGTGAGAACGGCGTGTGTATCAACATGATCGGCAGTTTCCGCTGTGAATGTCCAATGGGTTTTGTCTATAATGACAAGTTGCTGATCTGTGAGGGTAAGAGCTCTAAATATAATACCTGTTTATTTTAGATTATCATATGTTTACATATATTTCTGTCAGTTTTGAAAATACAATGTCTGCTAATAATTTAAAACCTTAAATCATGACATTTCATGGTTTTATTTCAATTAATAATAAACAAACATCACAATACAGTGAAACATATGACTGAAACGCTTTGATACGATTGTATTTTATCAAATAAGAGTCCATGTTACCCCCCTCTGGAGACTATAATCTGCGATAACAAACAAAAAATGTGTCAGGTTGTTTGACGGGATCTGTGACAATCTGACGAAATGAAATAAGATGATTCACTCTCAGCGCTCTGTGAATGATGTGAACAGATATTGACGAGTGTCAGAACGGGCCGGTGTGTCAGCAGAATGCCGTCTGTCTGAACGTTCCTGGAAGTTTCCGCTGTGAGTGTAAATCTGGATACCGGCAAACTCCCACCCAGCAGTGTGTCGGTGAGTGTGTGTGTAATGGAAATATCTCATATTGTGTGTGATGATGATGATGATGATGATGATGATGATGATGTTTGATTCTTCCTTTCAGATCGTAACGAGTGTGCTGAGAATCCAAACATCTGCAGTCCTGGTCAGTGTATTGACATGGTGGGTAGTTACCGCTGCACCTGTCCCAACGGCTTCAAATCCACACCAGACCTGTGTATCGGTGAGAGATCAGCCTCACACACCCATCTGTCTGTCTGTCTGTGGTGCATCCTCATGTAGATAACTAACTAACCTTCTGGGGTCTGTGTTTATGTCTGTGTTGCTTTCTGTTTTAGTTATTTAACTAATGTTCTGGTTTATGTGTAACTAACCGTCTATGGTTTATGTTCATAAATAACTATCCGTCTGAGTTCATCACTAACTAACTGACCATCTTTGTTCACAACTAACTGACCATCCGTGTTTATAACTAACTGACCGTATGTGGTCTATTTATAACTAACTGACCATCCGTGTTTATAATTAACTGACTGCCTGTGGTCTCAGTGTTCATAAATAACTTACTTTCTGTGATCAGTGTTCATAATTAACTGACCATCTATGGTCTTAGTGCTCATAAATAACTTACTGTCTGTGGTCTGTGTTCATAACTAACCAACCGTCTGTGATCTGTGCTCATAACTAACTGACCGTCTGTGGTCAGTGTTCATAACTAACCGACCGTCTGTGGTCTGTGTTCATAACTAACCGACCGTCTGTGGTCTGTGTTCATAACTAACTGACCGTCTGTGGTCAGTGTTCATAACTAACTTACCGTCTGTGGTCATAACTAACCGACCGTCTGTGGTCTGTGTTCATAACTAACCGACCGTCTGTGGTCTGTGTTCATAACTAACCGACCGTCTGTGGTCTGTGTTCATAACTAAACCGACCGTCTGTGGTCTGTGTTCATAACTAAACTGACCGTCTGTGGTCATAAACTAAACTGACCGTCTGTGGTCTGTGTTCATAACTAACCGACCGTCTGTGGTCTGTGTTCATAACTAACTGACCGTCTGTGATGTGTGTTCATAACTAACTGACCATCTGTGGTCTTTGTCTCTGTTCATAACTAACCGACCGTCTGTGATCTGTGTTCATAACTAGCTAACCGTCTGTGGTCTGTGCTCATAACTAACCGACCGTCTGTGTTCATAACTAACCGACCGTCTGTGTTCATAACTAACTGACCGTCTGTGGTCTGTGTTCAATAACTAACTGACCGTCTGTGGTCTGTGTTCATAACTAACTGACCGTCTGTGATCTGTGTTCATAACTAACTGACCGTCTGTGGTCTGTGTTCATAACTAACCGACCGTCTTTGGTCAGTGTTCATAACTAACCGACCGTCTGTGGTCTGTGTTCATAACTAACCGACCGTCCGTGGTCTGTGTTCATAACTAACCGACCGTCTGTGGTCTGTGTTCATAACTAACTGACCGTCTGTGGTCATAACTAACCCGACCGTCCTGTGGTCTGTGTTCATAACTAACCGACCGTCCGTGGTCTGTGTTCATAACTAACCGACCGTCTGTGGTCTGTTTTTATCTGTTTATAACTAACCGACCGTCTGTGATCTGTGTTTGTTAATTAAGTGATGAACTCAGACGGATAGTTATTTATGAACAGTTGTCTGTGTTTATGAGTTAATGACTGTCTGTGGTTTGTTTTTTTAACTAACCGGCCGTCTGTGGTCTGTGTTCATAACTAACGACCGTCTGTGGTCAGTGTTCATAACTAACCGACCGTCTGTGGTCTGTGTTCATAACTAACCGACCGTCTGTGGTCTGTGCTCATAACTAACTGACCGTCTGTGGTCTGTGTTCATAACTAACTGACCGTCTGTGGTCATAACTAACCGACCGTCTGTGGTCTGTGTTTCAAACTGACCATCCGTGTTTTTAACTAACTGACCATATGTGGTCTGTGTTCATAAATCTGTGTTCATAACTAACTGACCGTCTGTGGTCTGTGTTCAATAACTAACCGACCGTCTGTGGTCTGTGTTCATAACTAACCGACCGTCTGTGGTCTGTGTTCATAACTAACCGACCGTCTGTGGTCTGTGTTCATAACTAACCGACCGTCTGTGGTCTGTTTTCATAACTAACCGACCGTCTGTGATCTGTGTTCATAACTAACCGACCGTCTGTGGTCTGTGTTCATAACTAACTGACCGTCTGTGGTCTGTGTTCATAACTAACCGACCGTCTTTGGTCAGTGTTCATAACTAACCGACCGTCTGTGGTCTGTGTTCATAACTAAACCGACCGTCCGTGTGGTCTGTGTTCATAACTAACTGACCGTCTGTGGTCTGTGTTCATAACTAACTGACCGTCTGTGGTCATAACTAACCGACCGTCTGTGGTCTGTGTTCATAACTAACCGACCGTCTGTGGTCTGTGTTCATAACTAACCGACCGTCTGTGATCTGTGTTCATAACTAACTGACCGTCTGTGGTCAGTGTTCATAACTAACCGACCGTCTGTGGTCTGTGTTCATAACTAACCGACCGTCTGTGGTCTGTGTTCATAACTAACCGGCCGTCTGTGGTCTGTGTTCATAACTAACGACCGTCTGTGGTCAGTGTTCATAACTAACCGACCGTCTGTGGTCTGTGTTCATTGACTAACCGACCGTCTGTG
Source organism: Cyprinus carpio (assembly GCF_018340385.1). Lineage (NCBI taxonomy): Eukaryota > Metazoa > Chordata > Actinopteri > Cypriniformes > Cyprinidae > Cyprinus > Cyprinus carpio. Next base: position 26,385,487 of record NC_056614.1, read on the forward strand.
GTCTGTGTTCATAACTAACTGACCGTCTGTGGTCTGTGTTCATAACTAACTGACCGTCTGTGGTCATAACTAACCGACCGTCTGTGGTCTGTGTTCATAACTAACCGACCGTCTGTGGTCTGTTTTCATAACTAACCGACACCGTC
>NC_056614.1:26390632-26395632 GCF_018340385.1 Cyprinus carpio
ACATTATTCAGTTTAATTCAGTTCAGTGTTTATTCATTTCAGTTAATTGTTGATTAAGTTAATGCTGATTCAGTACAGTTCAGTGTTGATTCAGTTCAGTTCAATGTTGATTCAGTTCAGTGTTGATTCAGTTCAGTTCAATGTTGATTCAGTTCAGTGTTGATTCAGTTCAGTTACAGTGTCATGAAAATATTGCAAAATTAATTAAATATTAAACAAATTTCAGCTGTTAAACAGGTCTACAGAAGAGAGTAGAGTCATCATTCAGTTCAATATTGATTCAGTCAGTTTAATGTTGATTCAGTTCAATATTGATTCTCTGTTGACTCATTTCAGGTCAGTGTTGATTTAATTCAGTTTAATGTTGATTAAGTTCAGTTCAAAGTCAGTTTAGTGGAGTGTTGATTCAGTTCAGTTCAATGGTGATTCAATTCAGTGTTGATGTAATTCAATTTAAAGTTGATTCAGTTTTGTTCAATAACATTGTAATTAAAATCTTGTGCAATTCATCAATTGTGAAACAAATTTAATTTCAGGAGGCATTAGTGTCATTATTCAGATCAAATCAGTTCAGGTTTTGTTCTTTGTTGCAGTTAATTTAATGATATTGCTGAATATTATCTTATTAAATCGTGTTCCTTTATAAGTGTATGATGAGGCTGATGGGGAGTGTGTTGAACGTGAGCTCACGTGTGTGTGTGTGTGTGTGTCCTGCGCTCTCCATCATCAGACACGAACGAGTGTGAGCTGGGGAACCCGTGTGGGAACGGCACCTGCACAAACGTGGAGGGAGCGTTTGAGTGCTGTGATTGGGAGAAACCGTGTGGACAAAAAAACGGCACCTGCACAACGTTGAAGGGTGCTGTGAGTGCAAAGAGGCGTTTGAGTGCAGCTGTGACGAGGGGTTCGAGCCCGGACCGTTGATGGCTTGTGATGTTCATTATTCTCCAGATCTGATGATGTTCCTGTAGGCCTCTCTCACACTCACTTTGTTTATTCGATCTGAAGCCCAGTTTGTTCAGTTCTGATCCGCTGTATATTTGCGTCTTCACCATGAGTATGACTGTGAGTACTAGCAGCAGCTGATTCATGATTTAAATCTAATGATTTTTCAAAATAGTTTAAGTTTAAAATATCTATTAAAGATCAATGTTACAAACTTCTTTTGAAAATCTATATCTTATTTTTTTTCACCATGAATATAGCCGTGGTAGCTGGAATGCTGCTAAACTAGAAATTAACAAATTGGAAATAAATTTAAAAAATGATTATTTGAGTCTACTATTATTTCAGTCATTCTACTTCAAAAATGTCACGTTTTAATTAATGTGTTACTGTGTTTTCACCATCAAAATTTGGCATTAAAATTAATTAAAAATGTAGACATTTTTCTCACAATTCTAAATTTGTTTTGAAAAAGAAAATTAAAATATATATGACCTCAGAATTGCATTATGGTTATTCTGAGAAAATTCAGAATTCTGTTTTTATATCTCGCAATTCTGACTTTTTTCGTCCACTTATGAGAAACAAAGTTTGAATTGTGAGATATAAACTCAAAATTGCAAAAAAAGTCACAGTTATTTCTGTGGTGGAAACAGGCTTCCGTAGTTATTTGCCATTTCTTTGTAATCACTTGTGAAATTAACTAGCAGTTTCTGGGTGAAAATTATTTTGATCAATGATTATTTTTTATCAAAGTGCATCCTACACTAATGTTTTGTTTTTTTTCAGTGTACTGTGCTGCTTCTCCATTGTTTTTCAATATAAACATATTAGATTATACCATTATATTCACATTTTGCATTGTTTGCAGCATCTCATGCATGAGCGCAGCATATTTTTATTTCATCGTTTCGAGTTAAAAGTAGCTCAGCTTTTAAAAAATCTCCAGTCCTTGTGTTTTGTCTTTCTTTAATATTTATTTCTTTTTTTTTTATTAGTTTTTTTTTTTATAATAATAAGATATTGTGGTGTTGTTAATAATAATAATCAAAAAAAATATTTTTTCTGCTGAAGAAGAAGAAGTGATGACTGGAGCGGCATCCAGATGCATTTACACAGACAGCTCAATATAGCTGAAATATACCAAGAATGCCGTTAGACTACAAAATTATAACAGCATAAATAATGTTGTGAGCTTGTTTTTTTTTTTTTTTTTTTTTTTTATGTTGTTTTTTTTTTTATTTAAAAGATAAGCTACTATGAAAGTAAACGGCCAGTAGGTGGCAGTAAGTGAAGCATGCCTTCGAACGATTCGTTCAGACGGCTGATTAAGAATTAAGGAAGTGTGTGTCATTGACTCAAATGATTCAAAAACACTGAATCATTCAGTTTCGAAACACCGCTGTGTTGCTCAGAGATGTGCGACTGTCTGAAATTATTTTCATTCACCAAATCGAGCGAAAACAATCAACGTTGACAATATAACCTTTCAATAAAATTCAAATATTGAACTAAAATGTATATCAACTACTCATGTTAACTTTTGCATAATTACAATTTGTATTTGAGGTTTTCAGGGAAAACGTCACTCTCTCGGTCGTGTCATGTTGCTTAACTGTTATAAATAAAATTATATATATAAATATATAAAAATAAAGTTACATGTTTACATGTTCTGTGTGCAGACAGTCCGGCTGTGTGAGCCTCGACTTGTTGTTACTGTTGATTATCAATTGCCGTTTACACCAAATGTAATAAAATTTACATTTTATTTACGTTACGTTACATTTACGAGATTTAGTCACAAGCTCTTTTGAATGCTTTTCACCCTCAAGCAGACATAATGATGACCAGTAGCACTGATTTAAAATAATAATAACGAAATATAATAGGATTAAGGACGTTTTTTGTTTCTAAGTACTTTATTTGTAAAACTTTTTCAAAAACGTAACACTCCATAACGCACAATATATGTATATTAATACAATATAACCAGAATGATAAGGGATGTTTTTGATCATTTTCCACGGCACAGTGTTTGGGAAACATGTTTGATGAAAACATGTCATGTGTTTTTAGATATCAACGAGTGTTCCCAGAATCCTCTGCTGTGTGCGTTCCGCTGTGTCAACACGGTGGGATCGTACGAGTGCAAATGTCCAGCGGGATACGTGCTGAGAGAAGACCGCCGGATGTGCAAAGGTAAAGACGACTCTTTCAGCATCACAAACACACATCATCACGTCTGAACGCTCCTCTTGTGTTCATCAGATCAGAACGAGTGCGAGGAGGGGCTGGACGACTGTGCGTCCAGAGGGATGACCTGTAAGAATCTGATCGGCACGTACATGTGCATCTGCTCGCCGGGATACACCAGACAGCCCAACGGAGACAGCTGCGTGGGTGAGCACTCACCGCTCAACAATGCACCGCTGTACGCTGCGTCAAATCTCATCTGATGTAAACAAGCACGGATGAGAAGCGCATGAAGGAGACGCGCTGAATGAAATGAACATTCACTCTCTGACAGCAGATTGTGATTAGTGACAGCTGAGCTACGTTCTGTTTCTGAAACATGTTTAAAGTATTTAAATAGCCATTCAGATTTGTGTATCTGCTATGTGTTCATTACCGCGCCAAAAACTTAAATATTTAGACGTAAGATGTAACATTTTAATCATATATTATTTGAAAATTATTTCGGTCACACTTTACATTAGGGCTTCATTAGTTAACATAAATTGTCGAAAAACATTCATTAATCTTAGGTCAAATAACAATAAACAACACGTTTAAATCAAAAGTTGCAACTGTGTTATTTAATGAGCTAACGTGAACTAAGAGTTGCATTTTTTTAAAAAAGATTAATAACTTCTCAAATGTAGCTCATTGTTAATTTGAATGCGTTAAATAAGGTTAAATAATGAGATCTTTGCTTTATTGTAGTTAAATGTTCAGTTATTTTTGTTATAAGAAAAACGTTATTAAACCTGTTATAATGTATTATGACAAAACTTTTTTGCAACTAAATTCCAATATCGCGATAATACCGTGATAAAAGCATTAGGAATTAATCGTGACATTAAAGTTTGATACCGGCATGTCCCTGCTCCTGATGCTTGTGTTTGTTAAAATCATTGCATTGGTTGCCTGTTTCTTTTAGGATTAATTTTAAAATCGTATTATTTGTATTTAAATCTCTACATGGTATAGCCCCATCATATATCGCAGATCTAATCCAGAAGCCAACGAGACCTTTACGATCTCAGTCACAGAAACTTCTCGTTGCTCCTCGCTCTAAGATGGGGATCGCGCTTTTGCGACCGCAGTATATTAGGAACGTACTGATGCTCAGTCAGTATAAAAGCCATTCGAAAACATAACAAAATTTTTGCACTTTAAAAAATAACTAGATAAAAGTTCATCAAGACAAACTTTAGGGTGGCTTGAGAGAGCCTAGTCTGAAAGTTTAAAGCAGTTGTAAAAGCCTGAAGTTTGAAAATGTAGATAGATTAGATGTTGATAACACGTTTCTAGCATGATTAGCAAGTAACTAGCATGATTAGCAAATAATTAGCATGTTTGGAAGCATGATTGATTACCAAGTTACTAGCATGCTGCTAGCATGATTACCATGTTGCTTAGGGTTAGGGTTAGGGCTAGCATGTTGCTAGCATCATTAACAAGTAACTAGCATGTTGCTAGCATGACTAGCAAGTGACTATCAAGACTTGCAAGTTACTAGCATGTTATTAGCCTGATTAGCATGTTACTAGCATGTTGCTAACATGATGAGCATGCTACTAACATGTTGCTAGCATGATTAAAAAGTGATTAACATGTTGTTATCATGATTAGCAAGTAACTAGCATGTCACTAGCATAATTTGCAAGTAACTAGCATGATTAGCAAATAATTAGCATGTTTTCTAGCATGATTAGCATTTTAATGATGTTTTGATGGTTTGATTGTTGCTAGCATGATTAGCATGCTACTATTATGTAGTAACTAGCATGATTAGCAAATAATTAGCATGTTTGTTAGCATAATTAACA
>NC_056614.1:26403132-26434786 GCF_018340385.1 Cyprinus carpio
CAAGAAGAAAGCTCTGCAGCCGGGAGCGTATTATTTACAAATCCACAGCGTGCCGCAGAACGGCGGCCCAGAGCGGCCCGACACAGACTACCTCAGCGGCCAGCGAGGAGACGCTCTGCACATCAGCGTCCAGATCGTCCTGCACTGACGGACACTCGGAGAGAGCGCAGCAGCCTCGCCCAAAGAGCAGCACGCACCGCATCATACGCTCACTTCACACATTACTGGGGTTGGGTATCGTCTGAATCCTATCAATTCCCATTCTGCTCATCGATTTCCAGTTTCAGATCCAATCTGGTTAAAAAATCAAACATATCGCCGCCTTGCAGTTCTAAGGTTCTGTCCGCATTCTGAGCAGTTTTGAGATACTGAGCTTCAAAGTTTTTGCGCTCCGTAGACTTCTGTAGATAGAACTCTTTATCTTTTCTTAAAAAAAAAAACAAAAAGGCTCAAAATGTACACAGCTTACAAAAGAAAACATCACCTAATGTAAATAAGATGTCACAGAATAGGAAAGAACCTTATAATTCCGAGGCGACGATTTAGATATCAACCTTATTTATTATTCTGTGTCTCTTTTTGCAAAACATTTAATTGCTGCTGAATACCATAAACAAAAATCATAAAAACCGGACTCGATTTAGAGCTGTTTGTGTGCACAATAGAGGCTGTTGTTCTCTCACAATTCTGAAAAAAATATTAGACAGCTAAACATAATCTCATGGAATTTCTGAATGGAATGATTCAACGACTCACTCAAGATTCACTCGTTTCATTACCGGATGAATCAGTGCTTTTGAATGAATCTTTTGAATGAATGATTCAAAGACAAATACATTTTTAAAAGCCCTTTTTCGCCAGCTGAAAATAAAAGATGCACACACAGGAATTGAAATGTTTATTTTACATCACGTATCTGATTCTTGAATTGGAATTGATGTTCGATGCCCAACCCTACATATTACACACCGCCGCGGAGGAACGGATGGAAGGGTTCACGCTCTGGCTCAGTCTATCGTATCTTACCGGTGCTAGTCACGCCGTCCGCGGCTGCCCGACGCTAGCCTTCTCTTCTCTGCAACTATTCCAACGGGGTTCCTGCGGCTCTTACGAAGGTCAAGAGAATAAATCGAATGGAACACGATGCATCAGTATATGCTCCCTGAATGTAAATCCAGAGTTTGAAAACGCACCACTTCCAAAAGATCTCCGTTACACTTTCATTCACTATACAAAACATGTAAAGATATTATGTTTTGAATATCTGTGCTCAGAAACACTAGAATATGTAAATAACTGTTACTGTATCTTCTGATCACTCTGCGAAAACTGCTCTTCATCCTCAGTATTTCCTCTTGTGTCCAGTGCAGATGTCTCGAGATTCTGAAGTCAGCTTACATTTACTGGAGACGCAAAGTGACCAGTGTTGCATTAGAAGTAACACGATACGTGATCAAATAGCTAGTAAAGTAACACTTTTAAATTTACAGGAAAATATATTTTTCTGACATCTCTCCTGTCCCTGCGTCGAGTAATCTGGAGTAAATGCAGCCTGAGGCTTATTCATTTCTCTTTTGGTGTGAAAGGGCCTTTACAGTTGCCAAAAAATACATCTTTTGGGTTTTGTTATTAAAAAGTAAACAAGCCCAGAGCAGTTGACAAAAAGTAACACAAAAGTAACAGTGCATTACTTTCCACAAGAGGTATCCAAGTAACGCAATTAGTTACTTTTTATGAATCAACAGAATTATAATGCATTACTTTTAAAAGTAACTTTCCCTGAAACTGAAAGTGACAAAATAAGAAGTCTTGTTTTCTAAGAAATTAAGTTAATCAAAATTAAGGGAGTTTATGATTAAGGGGGTGTTAATATTTCACCATTTTCAACTACAAATGGTAAACTTTTGTGTGTTTTGGCCGTTCAACAGTGTTTTGGGGAGCTGAAAACTTTTATAATAGGATGCAGAGTGGAAGCTTTTGAAAACGTCTCTAAACTACAAAAGCATGTGAAAAACTTTGTTTATATCGCCAACTACTGGTCGTGCATGAATAACACAGCGTTTGTAGTCGTTTTCATTGATCTGTGCGAATGGGATCATTTCGACGCTGTTCAGACTTCTCAAAAACACGATGAAAAATGAACAAATATCTGCCGATGTGCTCAGAAAACAGTGAATTCAAATGGAAAAGTAATTTTCGTTCCTCAGGAGCTCTGTTTCCATCCAAAGTTTCAAATTCAACTCATGCGGGAAAGTAGAATATTGCATAAAACATTTGCGAGTGAAGCACATGTGTTCAAAAGAACAAATCTTCACTTCCCGGGAAACTGTCACAAAATATCAGTGATAAAAATGAAAGTTGCTGTAACACGGGACACACGTGGCTTTTGTCCTAAATAATAAATGTCTTGTGTTTTAGAGCGTGCGCAGGCAAAACTCAATATCAAACAGTCATGTGATCTTGCATTCAGATGCCTGATGTTTGGAAATGTATGAGAGTTATGGAGGTGATTATATCAAATCATTATGCTGACAGACTGGATCCGGCATTTCATAATTATTATTATAAAACAGATAGTTCCGGTCCTTGATTCTGATTGGTTGAGCGGCGTTCGAAGCTGTTGTAAATTACACTACAATCATACACTTTTGTTTACTTCTTTGTGTTGCTCGGCAACCGCTTTGTAGTAACCAAAACTGTTTCTGAGGAACTACATTGTTTGGTGGAAGAATACTGTTTTTATTAATATCATTACACTTTATTAGTTCTGTTTTATTCTGTGAAACCTTACTCCGTATATGGAATAACCGTTTTATAAAAGCTCTGCTTCACGTCGTATCTAACAACGCCCCTTAGCTGTTATAAATTCACTGTAAACCACAGCTTCTTGGGGCTTATTGCTTTAAAATAACATTTGAGATGGTGTGAAGAGGTCAGTTAGTCCTCTTCACACATATCCAATCACACGGTCTGTAGAGGCAAAGTCACATGACTTTTTTGTTGCACGTGTTTCCATTGTAGTTAACGTGCATGTCTTTTTTGAATAAACATTATCCTCCTCAATCGAGTTTGTAATGCACATTTTAAGATTTTATGCACATCTTGGCATTTCCATCCAGCGTGTAATGCAATATTCCAAAATTTGCATGAAAATGTGGATGGAAACGTCTTGTTTTCTCACTGTGTTCATTTTCCATCTCCAGTAAATGCATCTTGATTTAAAACATGTTTAGATATTTGTACTGGAAACCAAGAGAAATACTGAAGAAGAGATTTTTTTTTTTTTTTGCAGTGCATGCCACATTATGAATTCAAGATTGTTTGCTCTGATTTCAGACCTTTTTTGTGTGAGAGCGAATGCAGACGTTTGTAAGCCCCGCAGAAACCCTGTCCATGTAATTTAAGTGTGTCTATACTGTAACCGTGTCACTTTTTTACTCGCGAACGCATTTGTAAACTAGAGGACCCCTGGAACGAGGGGTTTGTAATGGTGCTTCTTATAATGACCAACTACTTGTAAACTGTGTTTCTGTGACTCGATCATATGCACTGAGGTCTGACGGCCACACACACCTCCACACACACACCTGTGGCCTCCGCCGCCTCCGCCGTCTGTACGACCACGTTCTGTTCGGTCTTCACACTCGTGAGGGGCTTAGATGTACATTCACAATAAAAACATATTTTTGGTTGTACGGGCGACTCGAGCGCTGGCCTTCTTTCAGAGCGACCTCTGAACTCCATCAGCTCTCAGAATCACTCGGTCCTCGCTCGGTTCCTCGTGGAGAAATAATTCATTCCAGAGTTTGTAGCTGAGCAGCTGACGATGTTGGCGTCGTATCGTGATAATAATACATGTGTTGGTAATACTGTGGTGTTCTCAAAACCCTGTAAAGCCTGACATAATAGTCAAAAAATACCATCTTTTTAAAAAATGGAACAGTTGATTAGACAAAATATATTACAAGAATATTACATGATCCATCAGGCGTCTACGGCTAATATAGTGAGAAGATGAAGCAAGAACAGACTCAAACTGAGCAAAAATATGAATTTGCTGCAGATATTATATGATGAAATTCTGCTGCTTGTGATGTAAATCACTGAGATCTTTATTACAGTGCAGCAGTGCGCCACACATAGGGGGCGCCATATTTCCGAAATCATTCTATAAAAGATTTCTTTAATAAACGTTATAAATAATCAAAAGCTTAGTTGTTAAAAATAATGTAATGAAGCATTTTTAATGAGCACAAAAATATATTTATTATAAACTGAGTACATATGAACTGCTCGGCCTTTGACACATTGCTGTAACGAATGAATAGAGGAGGGAAACGTTCTGGGCGCAGAACGGAAAAGATGAAGGGGAAAAGAAAAACAATGCATGAAAATGAGGACAGCAATGTCCAAGTGAACTAAGAGAAATAGGTACGCTTATCCTATTCTTTTTTTCTTCTTCATTGTGAGTCATGAAGTCATTAAACATTTGTTGCCTAAGAGGGCTAAGTGATTCATATCAGTTCATTTCTGTATCTCTACTGGTCAAAAAACATCTGATTTACATTATAGAAGATTGTAAACTAGCCACCTTTCACTGAAAACTCAAAATAGTCCATTTGTGTGATTCAAGTAGATACGATGAGTTAAAAACTCTTACTACGTCATACTTCAATATTAAACAATACTGAACTTTGACAAAAAAAAAAAAAAAAACAACAAAATGAGATTATTAAATGTAGTGGTTTTAAAATGTCTAAATACAAATCTATAAACAAAACGTGTGAAAAGAACTATATTACGGAGTGGAAGTGAGACAATGAATGATCCTCTGCTGCCATCTAGTGCTCAGAGTGGGATTATCATGAGGTTGCATTTATTTTTCTACCAGTTGAAATTTTGGCAGAAATATGGACCCTAACCCATTTCTGCCACTGAATAAAAAATAAAAAAGCTAATTGTGATTTTTTTTTTCTTAGAATTGCGTGATAAAAAACATATAATCAAGATAGCCGTCTTCCCCCGCCCCTCAAAATTGGACTTTAACTCGCAATTGCAATTTTATATCACAATTCTGAGAAAAAAAAGTCAAAATTGCTAGATATAAACTTGCAATTGCAAGTAAAAAAAGTCAGAATTGCAAGTTTATATCTCAAAATTCTGTGAAAAAAAAAAAAGTCACAATATATATATATTTTTTTTATTCAGTGGCGGAAAAAGGCTTCCATACAGAAATCTTCCACTTAGCATGGCAAATTTCCATGAATTGTCTCTTTAAGTAAAAATTACAAAATGCAAATGTTCTTTAAAGTGAACTTTACATATGGTGTTCTCATTTTATATAAAAATATGAATAACTTTAAGGCCAATGAATTGCACAAGCTAGTTAGTGTTAGTGGCTAGAACTGATCTTGCACACCCCTCCCTGCAGCAGATACTGACATAAACTGATCTGAATATCAGTCTGTGCTCTATATCTCCAGTAATGAGATGAGATGTAAATGATCCAAACATATAATGCAGTGATGGAGAGATGAAGAAATAAAGGCTCCTCAGAAGATGTGAGATGTTCTGGAGGCTTGTGAAGATCATTCCTCCGCTGAGGAACAGTGAAAGTAAAGCCTCTGGAAAACAAACGCTCCTCAAAAGATCCTGATGATCAGATTTGAGACTCTAAAACATGATTGATGGAGAATCAAGTAAAGCTGAGCTGCTTCAGTCCAGTAAGAGTTCATCTGGAGATATTACTGCAGTTATTCTGACCTTTACTTGATCAAAATCACTCCAGATCTGACACCAGAAGCACACGTGAAGTAGCTCTAAACGATCAGAAGACGTGCAGCAGATCGAGTGTGAAACAGGTTTAACATGATCGTGTTGATTATTTCAAGCCTTAGAAATTCTTGCTCAAATATGATACAGTAGGCACTATGAGGTAAATGTAATCTCCAGCACAGTACTAATGTTATCATCTGATATCAACACTGTACTTTACAGTAAGGGTGAAGAAGACGAGTCAAGGATCTTCTGTATTTGACCTGAACAAAAATCACAGTACCTCTAGAAGCTGTCTGTGAATGATGCACTGATCAAACGTGCCGCCAGTGAACACTAATATATGAGGTTTAGTCCAAACCTGTCTGCTGTGGTTCATCATGACTGCAGTTTATTTGAGCGGTCCTCTAGCGCCACCTACAGGCTCCTAAACGACATTCACTTACACGTTTCGGTTGTTTTTTAACCCTTGTGCTGCTGGAAGTCCTTGTGTTTCTAGTCAAAAACGACCAGCCCTTAAAAACTGTACATCTCTCATTCCATATCACCAAATACTGGATTCAGTCTGTTTTATTAGCTTGTTTTCTTTCAATCAGCGCAGGTTATTTCTTTTTGGAACTGACTGATTGAAAACCACATTGATCAGAGTTCATGCAACTCCAATCTGTTAAATCCAAACACTAAACCTGTGCTAACGGAAAGAAAACAAGTTGATTAGACAGAGTCCAATATTTGGTATTAATAAAGTTTTAATGCAAAAAAAAGAGAAAATCCTCTCCAGGTCAAAGGTTAAGACAAAACCCCTGCTCTACATTTGAGACAATGTGCCAAATTAAGTGGGGAAGAAAATAAAATACAACTACTGTAACAAATAATAAATAACAATAGTACAAGAATACAATATAGATGTAGAAAAACCGGGTTAATATCGCAAATAAAAGCAGAATGATTAAATGGTCAACACTGTGTGAAATATAATCTTAAGTCATCAGAAAAATTAGGAGAAAAAAAAAACAATTCTGACATTTGAGCACGTTTGCATAAATAACTGTTTATTTCACTGAGTGACAATGTCATTAAGTGAGAAATGAATTGAATGTCTCTCCTCAAAATTAACACATTTCACACATTTAAACTATAGCATTTTTTATTACATTTTAAGGTTTAGAACATTAACGGTTTCATTTCACTCCATTAAACTGTAAAATTTAAATACAACATTGTTTACAACGTAGAGTTTTAAGACAGAAAACATGATGTTAACACAGCAGACGCCACTAACGAGGGAAGCATGTTAACGACGCCAGCGTCTACCTGTAACTCTTGCAGCTCCGGGTAACAGATTCTCTCACAGATCAGCTGAGCGATGCGCTCGCCCTTCTTCACTGCAGACACAAAAAACAGTTTCCTACCGTAAATATCTCAAAACTTTTTTGATTAGTAATATGCATTGCTAAGAACTTCATTTAAACAACTTTAAAGATGATTTTCTCAATATTTAGATTTTTTTTGCACCCTCAGATTCCAGATTTTCAAATAGTTGTATCTCAATTTTTTTTTTTTTTTTTTTTTTTTTAAAGACCCTTATAAATAGTTTTGGGGTCCAGGGTCACATATGTACAGTTTGCATCTCAGGTAAATGCATCTTTAAGGATGTTTAAATATTTGAACTGGAAAAGGAGTTTAAAAAAAGGTGCATGCAAAATTTAATGTCATGCCTTCATGAATGCAAGACTTTCTGCTCCAATTTAAGAGCGTTTAAAATTGCAGAAGCATGAATTCATTCCTGCGGTCTCACCTTCAAACGGCTCCTTGTTGAAGTTAAAGAGCACGACTCCCAGATTCCCTCTGTAGTCTTCATCCACCACGCCAGCTGTAGAGACACCACACATGTGACATCACAGCAAAACATCACATCGTCATGTCATTAGTGAATGTGATTCACGAGCGACGTACCGCCAACGTCGATGAAGTGCTTCACGGCGAGACCCGAGCGAGGAGCTGCAACACAAAAGCGTTAATGAGGACACAAACACAGCTTCTGGACTGACTTCTGTAGCTCTCGCTCACCGACTCGGCCGTAGTATCCGTGTGGAACCGCTATCTGGATGTCCGTCTTGACCAGAGCCTTGTCCATCGGCCCGATGCTGTAGTCATACGCACTGAAACACACACGAGTCACAGCACAGCTCGTCAAATGCACTGACACAGCAGAGAACACAGAATTAAGAGGAAACATGATGCACAGGAGAAACATGCATTAATCTAAACATGCATGTGCAGAACGCTCTAATCACGTGCAACAAATGCACCAAAGCAGCAGTTTATCCTGGAATTTAAGCAAAAAAACCCCAAAAACAAACAAAAAACGCGGAATTAAGAGGGAAAAAAAAGTCACTGCAAGAAAGAAATATAAAAATATGCAGTGGAGCATGCACAAATGCAGCAGTAAATACTAGAATTACACGCCTTTTCTGCAGGACAAAGAGTATAAACACGCGGAGTTTAGAGGGAAAAATAAATGCATGAGAGAAATGTGCATGAATCTAACCACGTGCAGAACAACACGCATGCGCAGAACACCAAGTTATCCAAATCAGTTCATCAAATGCAGTAAAGCAGCAGTAAATACTGCCAGTAAAAGCGTTTAATGCAGATTAAACAATAAAAATACAGAAAGTAGATTTAAAAAAAAAAAAAAAAAAAAAAAAAAAAAACAATTAAGAGGGGTTATACAGTGCAAACGGGAGTTGTGCATGAATCTAAAGGTGCAGAACACAGAAACGGCGTTGATGTGCCAGCAGCTCCGGGTCGAGTCTCACCTGTACAGGTCGAATCCCGCGGCTCGGTTCGATCCTCGGCTCGGTGTCGTGGCGTTTTCTGTCAGCTTGGCGAATCTGAGCACCTTTACCTCTTCGTGTCCGCTCACCGCATCACTCTTGCATCTCTTCTGCGGAGAAACCGCTTCTGTAACTTCAGAGCAGGGCATTTTACTGACGAGCGCGCGAAGGACCACGACACAGAACCACACACTGACTGACTGGAGATAAAGCGCGCCAAATGCTTTATTTTGAATGCGCTACGGCGGGAAACGCTCTGAGTGGTGGGTTAGCTGCAACAGTGTTGCCAAATCCGCTGTTTTCCCGCGGAATTAATCTACTGTTGGGCTAGTTTCGAGTACCAATTGTGCGGATTTAGCTGTGAAAACCTGGCAACCCTAGTTGCTTCGTGAACGTCAAAAAGAGAATGTTTCATTTCAATGTGGAATTTATTAAAAATTAAAATAGTCTTCATTATTAAACAAGATGATCGCTGTGGCGAACACTAATCGGGAGAAACCGAAAGTAGTAATTGTTTATCAATATAACACCTTATATAGCAGACATTCAAACTTTCTCCACGTCAGTGTAAGTTAAGTGATATCACATCTAAGCAGTGGTGAATCATATTTTATTCTGTTATTCATAGCGTGCAGGTTATGAATGAAGAGTTACATGTGGTCCAGTAATCACTGCTGAAGTGTAGCGGATGTGAGATCACGGAGCGTCGCGCGCGGTCCGTTATTAACGGTTATTTCGCGTGCTGTTATAGAGCTGCTGACCTCCAGCAAAGCGTCCGACACCAAATCCGCTTAAACCGCGAACAGCAGACACAGGAACGCGCCAAATCAACATCTTCAACGGTAAGTCATTCCGCCATATTTGTTGTTGTTGTTTGCATTCTGGGACTTGTAGTTTCTTATGCTGTGTAGTTCTCGGAGGTTGTCTAACGGTCAGTGTGTTTGAGGTTTGAACATGTTTTTATACAGTCTGTCTGTGGTTTGAACTCACCGTCCATCGCGTATTTATTTGTGTGAGAATCCGTTCCGTTGATTCAGAACGAAGCGGAATCATGTGAACGTTAAACGGCGCATTCTGAGGGAAAAACTCGTCACGACGGCGTCAGCGTTAAATACTCAGGTGAAATTAATTACTTATGATAATTAATCACGCTGATCTGAAGAACATCTGTCTGTAAAACACCTGTTATCCGGAGAATATTCGTACAAACCGTTCACAGTTCGTTTGGAATTTTGTTGTTGTTCTGGTTTTGAATCAACCGTTAAAAATACCGCGTTATTAACGACAGTTTCCTTAAAAATACTGTTTCTGCTTTAAATCACAATAAATTGTTTAATCAGAAATATCACATTCATATATTTAATTCTGGGTTTTTCTCTCAAGTACAGTAACTTAAACGAGTAATTTGTGAATTTGTAATTTTTCAAAAATTGGTTTATTTACTGTGAGAAAACAATGAAATGAAAATAAACATAAGAAGTAATTTCACACAGTTTTTCCCAGTACCATAGAAATATATACGATCTGCAATCATAAAGTTAGTCAATATATTCACAAAAGTATCACTATACTTGACAAAATAAGATATTAAATAAGGTTTAATATAAAATAAGACAAAAATAAGATATTTTAATTGATAACAGAATAATTTGACACTAAAGTGCTTGTTAACGCAGATCTCATGTATGTACAGTAGAGGGCAGTACAGAGTCACAGTGTATACTACCGTACTGCATACTGCGCAGTGTACACTGAATATTGTCTTCATTACAGTATGCAGCAGTGATGTTTAAATCATGCTATTTATACCTCATTATGTTGCGTGTTAAATCAGTCAGTGGCTTTTATTCAGAATGATTCATGTTATTTTAGGTAAAAATGACTTTTTGTGTTTTTTGACGAATAAAAAAAGTCTTAAAATCTAAATTTATTTGAAATCGAAATCAACACTATAAAAGTCTTTTCTATCACTTTTGATCAATTTTATGCATCCTTGCTGAATAAAAGTATAACATCATCATATTTCCCTGTACTTTTGAATGTTAGTGTATCAGAGTTTTCACAAATACATCAAACACGAAATTAGAAACATTTCAGGCCATCTGATCAAATAATAAATATAGATCATGGGTTCATTATTCATATACAGTATGCCTTATCATATGATAATTTCAGTGAATGGCTTTTTATTTTACATTTTTAATGTTACTTTGTATAAAAATGTCTGATCAAATAAGTCAGATATAGATGGATTTTTTTTTTATGTGTAGTTTAATTTTTGATTTGTATTATACATTCAGATATAGATAGATTGTGTGTGTGTGTGTGTGTGTGTGAGAGAGAGAGAGAATTTTTTGAATTGTGACAATCTGGATTTTATGTTTCTAAATGAAACATGTCTAGAAGACAGCTGCAGTGCAACAGTCCTCAGTGCAGCAGCCCCTCCTAACTTTACTTTCATGAGTGTCTGCAGGACTGTTAGGAGGGGTGGAGGTGTAGCTGCTCTATTTAAAGATGTCTATCAATGCAAGCAAATGTTATTTGGACAGTACTTGTCTTTTGAATATCTAGGGATTGTGCTGAAAGGTGCTCCACGCATTCTGTTTATCATTATTTACAGGCCTCCAAAATACTCTCCAGCCTTTGTTGAAGAGCTCACAGAAATGCTATCAATGATTTCCTCAGAGTTTGACTGTTTTGCTATTGCAGGGGATTTTAATATTCACATAGATAATGCAGAAAACAAAACTACAAAAGAAATGATAACGGTTCTAAACACTTTTGACCTGATTCAGCATGTGCATGGACCCACACACAAAGGTGGACACACTCTAGATTTAATCATCAGTAGGGCTCTAAACATTTCATCCATTGTTATTAAGGACGTAGCACTCTCTGATCACTTCTGTATTTTCTTTGATATATTTATCTCTCCTACCACTGAATCTAGATCTGTCTGTCAGAAGGAGATGCATTAACGAGAACACTAGTGTGCTGTTTATGGAGGCTATATCTTTAACACCAAGCATTTCTGCAGACTCTGTTTATATTCTCCTTGATTCCTTTAACTCAAAAGTTAAGAATGTTATTGATGATATAGCTCCTGTAATAGTCAGCAAGAAGACTGGCAGACAGAAATCAGTTTGGAGAAAATCAATAGAAGTTCAGAATATGAAAAGACAATGCAGAAAAGCCGAGCGGATGTGGCGGAAGAAAAAACTTGAAATTCACTATAGCATCTATAAAGACAGCCTTCATGCTTTTAATGTTGAACTAGCCACAGCTAGACAGAGTTTCTTCTCAAACCTTATAAACAGTAACTTAAACAACACTCATACTCTTTTTGCTATTGTTGAGAGACTGACAAACCCCCCAAGTCAGATTCCCAGTGAAATGCTCTCCGACAGCAAAGTGCTCAACTGTTTAGAAGCAGATCTCTTAGAAGTGGTGAACACCTCACTTCTTTCTGGGACTTTTCCAAACTCCCTGAAAACTGCAGTTGTGAAACCCCTTCTGAAAAAGAGCAATCTTGATAACACCATTTTGAGCAATTATAGACCAATATCAAATCTTCCTTTTATAGGCAAAATTATTGAAAAGGTAGTTTTTTTAATCAGCTGAACAAATACTTAAACTCAAATGGATACCTGGACAATTTTCAATCTGGTTTCCGACCGCATCACAGCACAGAGACAGCGCTCATTAAGATAATTAATTATATTTGCTTAAATTCTGACTCTGTCAAAATATCAGTGCTGGTATTGCTAGATTTCAGTGCTGCGTTTGACACTGTCGATCATAACATACTACTAGAGAGACTGGAAAACTGGGTCGGGCTTTCTGGGATGGTACTCAAATGGTTCAGGTCATACTTAGAAGGGAGTGGTTATTATGTGAGTCTAGGAGAGCATAAGTCTAAGTGGACGTCCATGACATGCGGAGTCCCACAAGGCTCAATTCTTGCACTGCTCTTGTTTAGCCTGTATATGCTCCCACTACCTCAAATAATGAGAAAGAACCAAATTGCCTCTCACAGCTATGCTGATGATACACAGATTTACCTAGCCTTATCTCCAAATGACTACAGCCCCATTGACTGCCTCTGCCAATGCATTGATGAAATTAATAGTTGGATGTGCCAGAACTTTCTTCAGTTAAACAAGGAAAAAACTGAAGTCATTGCATTTGGAAACAGAGATGAAGTTCTCAAGGTGAATGCATACGTTGACTCTAGGGGACAAACAACTAAAAATCAAGTCAGGAATCTTGGTGTGATTCTGGAGACAGAGCTTAGTTTCAGTAGTCATGTCAAAGCAGTAACTAAATCAGCATACTATCATCTAAAAAACATTGCAAGAGTTAGATGTTTTGTTTCCAGTCAAGACTTGGAGAAACGTGTTCATGTCTTTATCACCAGCAGGGTGGACTACTGTAATGGTCTCCTCACCGTCCTTCACAAGAAGACCATTAGACAGCTGCAGCTCATCCAGAACACTGCTGCCAGGATTCTGAGTAGAACCAGAAAATCTGAGCATATCACACCAGTCCTCAGGTCCTTACACTGGCTTCCAGTTACATTTAGGATTGAGTTTAAAGTACTTTTACTCGTTTATAATTCACTCAATGATCTAGGACCAAAATATATTGTAGATATGTTCACTGAATATAAACCTAACAGAGCACTCAGATCATTAGGATCGAGTCAGTTAGAAATACCAAGGGTTCACACAAAACAAGGGGAGTTTGCTTTTAGTTATTATGCCGCCCGCAGCTGGAATCAGCTTCCAGAAGAGATCAGATGTGCTAAAACATTAGTCACATTTAAATCTAGACTCAAAACTCATCTGTGTATCTGTGCATTTATTGAATTTGCACTGTGCGACATCCGAACTGATTGCACTGTATTTTATATATAATCATTTCATTTTAAATTCATTTTAATTCCTTGTATTATTGTTGTGATTATTTTTTAATGATTATTTTACTTCCTCTTATGTAAAGCACTTTGAATTGCCTTTGTGTATGAAATGTGCTATATAAATAAACTTGCCTTGCCTAATGTTAGCCTGATTCAGACTCTCAGAAGTGCACATGCAGTAATGCACGTCTCGTGTGTGATTCAGTCTCAGGACTGCCGCAGTGTCCTCTGGGATTCTACCTTCTCCTCGAAGGCGTCCAGCTCAGCATCTGTGATCTTCCAGAGATGATCTTTCCTCAGAGCTTCAGCCTGCGACGTCTCCTTTGAACCCTCGTGCATCCGGAACGGCTCGATCATGTCCTCGAACAGTTTCTAGCTAACACACACACACACACACACATTGAAACATAGTGAATCAGGAACGGATAGATAGAGAGAGAGAGAGAGAGTGAGTGATGTCCTCGAACAGTTTCCAGCTAACACACACACACACACACATGGGGATTGATTGCGTTTGTTTTTCGTTGAGTGTTTTATTGGATGGGTTTGGGGGTGATGTCTGCGATAACTTTGATGTCGGCACATTTGATCGTGAACTTCTTCAGAAGTTCCTGCATCCTGACGCACAGTTATGGAGAAAACACACATGTTACTAGTCAGTGCTGGGAAGGTTACTTTGGAAATGTAACAGGTTACAGATTACAAGTTACTCTCTTTAAAATATAAGAAGGAGTTACTTTATTAAAGTAATGTGACTGATTACATTTGATGACTTTTCTAAATTTCTAATGAATGTTATCAAACATGTAAAGCAGGTTAGCGGGGTAATCTTACTGTAGAATTCAACACTGATTACTCTCAGACTTTCACAATCCTTCATCACTTAAATTATAATAATTGGATTTTTAATTGGTGTCTGGTATTTTAGAGCAGTCACTGCAGTTTGGGAAAGAAATCAGTGAAATCCTCATACTCCTCCTTGTCCTGTTGGATGCGTTCAGGATGCCCGGGGATGAAGATCCTGAGTTTGCAGTCCTTCTATTTCTTCCATGTGGTCAAAATATGAGGCAGGAGAAGTGTGAGACCTGCAGAACAACATGAAGAAACATCAACATCACACTTCAGAGCTGACAGAAGGGAAGAACACACGGCTGTGACGTCACCTCCGTCATCAAACAGCCACCAGACGTCAGTCGTCCCTTTGCCCTGTTTCTTCTTGAACTGGCCGCTGGCCTCCACCAGACGCTGGTTCATCTTCACCAGATCTGACGTCTGAGGAACATCCAGAGAAACTGAGGAAGGAAAACAAAATCTCTGTCAAGTCATGCCAAAAATGTCTGAATTTGATTGCAAAAGATACAAAATATTAAATCAAGTAGCATCTGCACTCAAATTATGTTTCTCAGAACTAAATCCACTTTCTGAGTTACCTAAAGTTTATTTTAAAAAAATCCTTATTACAATTAACTAAAACCAAAACCATCCTTGAAATAAAATTGTTTAACTTGATGTACTAAAATGACTAAAACTTTATAGACATAAAGACAAAATTAATAAAACTATATAGACATAAAAATGCAATCTAAAATGAAAACAAAAGTATAAAACAAATAAATAATTCAAGCTATTAGTAAAAACTATAATAGTATTAGATATTATAGTTTATTTAATATAAATGGCACTTGTTTTGACATTTTGTTGTCTAATTTAAATACACGTGTCTTAGATTGTGGCTTAAGTGTCCAAATATGTTTGTATCCACTTAATTCAATTTTTTAGATTTAGATAATATTTCCATTGATGTGTGGTTTGTTAGGAGGACAATATTTGTCTGAGATACAACTATTTGAAAATCTGGAATCTGAGGGTGCAAAAAAATCTAAATATTGAGAAAATCATCTTTAAAGTTGTTCAAATGAAGTTCTTAGCAATGCATATTACTAATTAAAAATTAAGTTTTGATATATTTACGGTAGGAAATTTACTAAATATCTTCATGGAACATGATCTTTACTTAATATCCTAATGATTTTTGGCATAAAAGAGAAATGTATAATTGTGACCCATACAATGTATTGTTGTCTATTTCTACAAATATACCTGTGCTACTTATGACTGCTTCTGTGCTGCAGGGACACATGTGTTTTAATAGGCCGCAGTGATTAGAGACATCAGCACAGAAGACCAACAAAGTAGTGTTTAATGAGTCGTTTGGAATACGAGCGCCTGCTAAATGACGTGACCCAATGACTGAATCCGTTTCAGAAGAGGCAGTGAAGATTAAGATAATGGTAAATCCAGAAAGACCTGAGTCTGCAGTGTTTGAGTCCATTAAGACGCTCTGTCCTATTAAAAACCTTCACGTCCGAGAAGCGGGGCGGGCGAGACAGTGAGTTTGGAGTTCAGGGCGCTGTGCTCCGTCAGACCAGACTATTAGATTATAACACAGACGGTTTTACAGAGGCACATTTAATCAGCTTTTATTAGAGAGCTGGAGCTCCTGCCTGATGGATGCACTTGCAGAACGTCTTCAAGTAGGATTCATTTGATGCACTGTGTTCAGAGCCAAAAGCTATGATAAGTCTTTCAGAGAGAGAGAGAGAGAGAGAAAGAACGAGCGGCCGTACCTTCGCTGGTCAGCTTTTTTTTGGAGTTTTTCTTGGACCTGTTGAAGAACCCTTGTCCTCTGTGCGGCTGAAAGTCATTCTCCTCCATCTCCAGCGTCTGCTGCTCCATGATCATGTGCTCCGTTTCCTCTGACAATCACACAGCATTACATATTCATCATTTAGTACTGCATCGGTGTCTCAGCAATGGATGCTCTGCAGTGAATGGGTGCCGTCAGAATGAGAGTCCAAACAGCTGATAAACACATCACAATAATCCACAAGTAATCCATAGCACTCCAGTCCATCAGTGAGTGTATGTATGGGGAAGACTGAGAAAAAACAAATCCAGCATTAAGACGTTTTTTAACTCAAATACATAGAGTCTATAATCCATAATAACACTTCCTCCAGTGAAAAAGTGCATCTCCTGTTGTCTCTCACATCAAAATCCAGTCACATATTTGTTTAGAGCTGTTTAAACACTGCTTGATCTGTGCAGATTTCTCTCCTGATTCACACCAGAACACTTTTTCACTGGAGGAAGTGTTATTATGGATTATGGACTCTATGTATTTGAGTTAAAAACGTCTTAATGCTGGATGTGTTTCATCTTTTGTATCCCTGAATTCTCAGTCTTCTTGAAAATCTCATTCTCATTACTGTAATACAGTTAAAAAAAATCTATCTACTGCCTGTCTGCCTGTCTGTCTATCTATCTATCTATCTATCTGTCTCTCCGTCTCTGTGTCTGTGTTCAGACAGACCTGCATCAGTGCTTCTGCTCCTCTCTGCAGGTTCTCGCTGGTGACAGGTGTGTAAAAGGCTTTGCGCTTCTGCTTGTTCAGTCACTTCTGGATCTGTTGAACCGCAGCGCTCATGTCCTGCAGATTCTTATCACGCGCACCTTAAAACACACACACGCCGTCTGACAAATCTGACCTTCATCTGCTTGATAAAACATGATTCAATCACACGATTAAGATCGGCAGAATCCACCTCCAGACACCCGCAGGAAGCCCTGATGTGTGGAGATTAGTTTGTGTTTGTTTGATGAGAACGAGAACATCTGCTCACCACAAACACCTCACAGGTCAGACACAGCCCATAATTCTTAGTGAATGAGTGTGCCAAGTCCAGCAGCGCCGGTCTGGCTCTGGGCGATCCTGTCATCACGAGACACTTGGGTCTGCAACAGAACCCCTGAGAATCTAATCTGCACTAAACACCCGCTTATCTGCTTTGACCTGAGCGCACCTGAAGTTCTTGATGTGTTCGTCTGCAGCAGATAAAATCAGAGCGTCGTTCACTGCGTTTATGAACGTCACGGCTTGAGTGGACGAGCCCCAGTTCACATCTGAGAGAAGCAGGAGGATCAGGTGTCTATTACTGCACTTCAGTGCTTGTGTTTATGTTTTTATATCATCTGTGTCCCTGCAGCACAGAAGCAGTCATCAGTAGCACAGGTATATTTGTAGCAATAGACAACAATACATTGTATGGGTCACAATTATACATTTCTCTTTTATGATAAAAATCATATTAAGTAAAGATCATGTTCCATGAAGATATTTTGTTAATCTCCTACCGTAAATATATCAAAACTTAATGTTTGATTAGTAATATGCATTGCTAAGAACTTCATTTGAACAACTTTAAAGATGATTTTCTCAATATTTAGATTTTTTTGCTCCCTCAGATTCCAGATTTTCAAATAGTTGTATCTCAGACAAATATTGTCCTCCTAACAAACCACACATCAATGGAGAGATTATTTATTCAGCTTTCAGGTGATGTTTAAATCTCAGTTTCAAAAAATTGTGCTCCAGGGTCACATATGGCTCTCTGGTTTATCTTTTTCCGGAGTGATGGTATCTGTGCTCTTACCTGGTTTCTTCACAGTAACGTAGATATAGAGGAAGAACTGGATGGCGTAGGTGAGTAATGCAGCCCACCAGTTGATCACAAACATCACGGCGCAGCGGACCACGCCGCCCTCCAATCTGCACACACACCAGTGCTTTAACACACTGTTTACAGAGTCTCAAGACTTTAATTAGTCGCATTAAAGGGTGTGTTTGTAAGTCTGTTTCAAATCCTCACGAGATGCCTACAAAGACAGCATGTAAAGACAAAACAAATATGCAGTATCTTTAGCCAATTATATGAGGAGATCCATAAACTAATTATAGAAAGCCAATGATGGTGAATGAAGACAAATGTTCAATGAACTAAAGGAAAAACTATTTTTTTCTCTTTTAAATTGTATTTTCTATATTTTTAAGTGACGTGTATTTTGTGCTGTTTATTATCGTGCTAAAGTCAGGCTCTGTTGGAATTGACTATATGTGTGGCATGTGGCGTTTTTGCCTATGTAGGGCACTTCATAGGCATAATTGCAACTTTACATTAAGTAATACTGAGAAAAAAGTCCGAATTGCAAATTTATATCACACAATTATGAGGGGGAAGAAAGGCTGAATGTAAACTTGCAATTGTGAGAAAAATTATATATAAGATACTCACAATTACTTTTGGGCTTCCATGGGATATTTGTATTGTTTTAAGCATAAACTCACTTCATTTTTATGCATTTTTCACAAAGCAAGACTTAATATTTTAAGTAAATTCACAAGTATGTCTTGATTTAGAAGCGTTTAGATATCTGTACTGGAAAACGAGAGAAAGGTGTATTTTTTGCAATGTTTGTAGACAGCTAACTGGGTTCTTGAACAGTCTGTTACATTAAATCATTTAATCCCTGTTATATTTACCGATGAGGATGAATGATACAGTGATGAAGAAGGTCAGGACGTATCCTCTGATTGGCTCGTTGATTTCCCGTGACCTTTGGTGAAGAACTTGAGTGCCTTGTAGATGTTGTCCTTGCATAGAGCCTGTGGAATCTGCATTGTGCAAGGAGAAACTGGAGTTTAAGAGCTTCTTTACAATGTAGTCCAGTCTTTTATTGTATTTTAAGATTGTCCTATAAAGCTGACCAGGCATTTATTGGGTTTAAATGGTGTGCGTGTGAACTCTGACCTGGAAGACTTTGTGTGCGCTCACTAGAGACGCGAGAGCTGAGGAGAGAACGAGCCGAGAACGAGGTCCAAACCCAGATACTAGAATCACTACCTGCTCACAAACACACAAGAACCAGTGCTGGGACACGTTGTTTTAAAAGTAATGCATTACAATATTGTGTTACTCCCTAAAAAAGTAACGAATTACATTACTTAAGAGTTAGTAATGAGTTATGTTACTTTTACGTTACTTTTTCTAATCTGGACTGGTCTCATTTTTCTCTCTTCAGCAATTAAAAAAATGAAACAAATGTTTTATGTAAAGTAATTTTTGCTTTTTAGTATGATTAAATTGGATCTTTGAAGGTCAGCAGCAAAGACATTGATTAATAAAATGGGAATAAATATATACAGGATATCTGTGTTATCAAACATTAAGTTACTACAGGTTTGCATCAAATTCTGGTGTTACTTATTTGAAAAAGAGACTCAGATATTTTCTTGTAAACTAAAAAGTAATGTTACTTTACTAGTTACTTGAAAAAAGTAATCTGATTACATAACTTGCGTTACTTGTAATCAGAGCTAGATAGTAACTGATTTCTTGTAATCTGAATTACATATCTAGATTCCAGAAATGAAATACTTGTAATTAGATTATATTGCGTTACATTTTAAAATGCTCATAATCAGACTACAATTACTTTTTTTATGGATTACATGATTACATATTATTCACACAATAGCAATAAATGATTCAGAATTATCCTCTTTTTCACCTTTAAATGTTCCTTTTTAAAATAGCCTACTATTTTCACCTAATATATTTACTTGAAGTACCCCTGAGATTTGAAAAGAAATATTTAAAAATTAAGTATCACATTTGCATATTCACTGTTCTCTGACATTGGTTTTGTTCACATTGCATGCAGGTAAACAAATAAAATTTTATATATATATATATATATATATATATATATATATATTCACTGTTTTATATATATATATATATATATATATATATATATATATATATATATATTTTTTTTTTTTTTTTTAAAAAGTGTTTCATTTCGAATTATTTTATTTAAAAATACTTTATTTGAGTATAACTCATAAACCCCTGTTTGAGAAACCCTGATGTAATGTTTAATGCACTTTATGTTGTTAATTACAATGAATTGAATATATTTTCTTAGTCTTTGTATTTTTATATCAATATGATACAAGATTATCCTTCTTAAATCAATGTGATAAACTAGTTAGGTCAAAAGTAGTCCGATTATGTTACCTGAAATATATAATGTAATGGATTATGATACTCACTACAATATTTTTTTAATGTAATTTGGAATCAGTAAGTAATCTACGCAGCTCTGCTTGTAATGCATTACCCCCAGCACTGACAAAAACAGCTTCACCCATCATTTTCATGAGTTTCAGCCATGCACTGTATGTCAGGTCACCTGGAAGTTGTTCATGAGGCTGTAGTTGCATTTGGAGGTTTGGCAGATTGAGAAGTCGTAGCCCAGATCACAGGCCGAGGAGAAGTTGCAGCTCAAACCTGGTTAAATAGTTTCATTCTTGTTCCCTGTCGCGTCTCGAACGACCGTCACAGCTGCAGAGAATCAGCACAGTCTTTCTGTTAGACGTCCAGACTGAGACTAGAGTCATTTCAAGTGTGTTCAGGACTCACAAACAACCAGCGCGATGCCCAGGTACGTTATTCCTGTGATGAAGATGGCCAGCAGTGTTCCTTTGGGAAGAGCTCCCCGAGGGTCCTGAAAAACCAGAGGTGCTCGTGTGAGAAAATGTTGAGCGTGATGTTCATCTCAGATCAGAAATGTGCCAGACACTCGCTCTTACTTCAGATCTCCAGAGATATCGGCTCCAGCCAGAATCACCAGCGTTTTAGAGGCCTGAAAATACAAACGTTTGAAAATGGGTTTCAAAGTGCACGTTATTGTACATAATCTTAAACTGAGTAACATCATTTTTTGAGAAGGTTCAAACCAATGTCTCTCTGACAGTATGTGTTCTATTAGTCTCATCAAGCTCCAAAACTGTGTGTTTTTGTGTAGGGCTTTGTGTAACTGTGAGGGGCTCTTCACTTCAACCTTTGACTGAATGGTTCTTCTATGGCATCGCTGTGTTATAAACACCTTTATTTTTAAGAGCGTATGTTTATTTTCAGGCACAAATTTCAGCGTTTCTTGAGTAACGTTCCTCGGTCTCACCTTGATAGTTAAAGAAGCCTTTGGAACGCTTGTCAAAGAGGACAACAGAAGCTATCAAAACCAATAAAAGAGCAGTTATATGTAAGTGCTGTGATAAGTCTCAGCCTAACGCAAGTTTTTTTATAAAATAGAAAGAAAACAAGTAGATAGAATAAAAAAATAGGGAAGGTCTATTTTTAAAATAAAACAAGTCAAAAGAATAGAGAATGCTAGTGTTAGAGGGACATTTTTTATTATAAAAGTAGGAGAGACAAAATAGTGCAAGTGTTTTTTATAAGTAAAAAAGAAAACAAATTGATAAAACAGAGTTAGAATAGAGAGTGCTAGAGTTAGAGGATCAAATGAACTTAAATTTCAGTCTGTTTTCATTGTGTTTCTCAGGAGACAGAAAGTCATACAGGTTTGGAACAACATGATGGTGAGTGATTTGTGGCTGAATTATTTTATCATTCACTTTTCACAGAGTGTAAACACACACATTCAGTGTGACAGGCTCAGTACGTGAACGCCCAGCATGTTTAGGTTAGTGAGTTTGTTCAGCGCTGAGGAATAAAAGTGCTATCAAGTCACTCACGCCTCATAAAATACATAACGCAGTTATAGAGTTTCTGACGGTCTGTAATGTGTTTGGCCTGCAGCTCGAGGTGTCTGACTGAAACTGAACCTCTGGAACTTTCTTAGAAACTCAAACTTCTGACGCACCATTAGTTACACACCATTAACTCCAGCAGCGAGCTTCCTTGTGTTCCACACCGCCGCTGACCGAACACAGAGAGACTAAAGCCTCCTCAGACCCCGGTCATCTCACATGTGATGTGTCTTCCACTGATTAAGATTACGTCTCATTTTTTTTTAAGTCATGGCATTAGTTTATGATTGTGTTTTTTGGTTATTTTTTTTTGTAGGTGTTTTTGTTTTGTATTAAAGTATAATTTTCTAAACACGCTTAAATCAAGATGCATTTACTGGAGATGCAACATGAAGTCGTTTTCTGAGAAACTGAACACAATTAAGTGAGTTTATGTTTAAAACAAGAACAAATATACTATATGTTGAATTTAGTTGAGGTGATTGGCAGGCATCTGTCCTTTTTATCATATGAAAACAAGACTTCATATGTACAGCGATTTCTGCATCTGTCTTGATTTAATTTTTAGACATTTGCATTGGGAAAAAAAACAGCACTTTCCTTTAATTTATTCATTTTTTTCATAAAAAATTAGTTTTAGAAAATGCTTAAATTTAAATAGTTCCTAAATGTTTTTGAAGTGAATGCATGTAGTGTTTGCCTTTGAAAAACTCTGCTTTAGAATGAAAAGAGTCTTTAAGCTGCTCTTCAGGTTATTATTTGAGCTTCACACACTTACTGTGTGTCAACAGTTCACTCATTTGTGTCTGCTTCTGTTTATTCTTAGGACTTCCAGAAACACTGATACTTCAATCTTCAAAGAGAATGAGCATAAATCTTCCTCTCTCTTAAAAATAAAGATTCTTTACTGGCCTTACTAGTTCAACATCCACAGAACCTTATACATTTCTTCATAGTGGAAAAAGGTTCTTCTGATTATTAAAATGTTCTTCACACTAAAAGAAATGCTTCTAAGAACTGTTTACTGAAAGGTTTCTTGGGGAACCAAAAATGCTTCTTCTATGGCATCACTGCAAAAAAAAGAAAAAACCTTTTTGAATGCTTTATTTTGTGGGTTTGTCTGCACCGAGCTGGGATCAGATTGTGTGTGTGTGCACATATGGAGATGAATGTAAATGAGCACCTGCTGTGTGTTCAGGGAAGGTTTCTGAAGGTCACAGGATGAACATCTCACCTATCCCCGCTTGTCCGAACACCCATGACAGCCGTATGAACAGCATGACACCCCAGATACTCAGCATGCATCTCACCTGCAAACACACTGCAGCGGAGCGCATATGAAGTGTGTTAGAAAAGTGCTGATGTTAAAGAACTCACCAGAACTCCAAATTTCCCCACACCTTCGGCTTCCTTGACTTCCAGCGGGATGATGGACTCCACATCGCCCAGCGACGAGGTGTCCGCTCCTGCTCTGTCCTGACTCGTACTGGGAATATCAAGGCCTCCATTCTGACCATAAATAGGGAAAATAAAATTAAACCCTTTTGGTTAGATTACAAACTAATCTCCATCTAAAACTGTGCATTTTACACAGTCTTTTATAATAGTTCTTGCTGGAAAAAAACTAAATTATATATTGTGATCATCTTTTAATAAGTTCCCTCCCTAATTTTGTTAAAATCAGGCCACAATTTACTAATTTGTTCCTTTGTTTTAATAGGTCATGGCCACATTGTGCTAGTTTGATATACTATGAGAGAACAAATTAGTAAATCATATTCACAAAGTAAATATAACGAGGAAACGAGTTAGTAAATAGTGAATATATATATATATTTTATGTCATGCATGTAAGGTTTATTTGTTAAATTATGCTGGTCACCATTTTAAAAGGCAATTAAAATAATGAAAAATAAAATTGTGGTTAAAATTTATATTTTCTCATATGCAAAAATAAATGTATTTTGATGCTGCTAAAAGTCAATGGACAAGTTACAACTACCAAAATATGACATTTATTAATTATCTCATATAAGTAAACGCATATTTTTTTGTGTAGTTGTGAACAAGGTCTGTGTTGTTGTCTTGTAGGTCTGACTGTGACTCAAATACTTGGATGCTTTGGATGCCCAGAGAAGATCATTTAAAGGATGACTTGGCAGTTTCGCTTTCCTCGTTTCTTTCTTGCAGTAGAACATTTGAACAAATGGATTGGAGACATTCTGCAAATAACTTTCTCCGACATCAGGACTGTGTGCATGCGTGCTTTCTGAATCAGCGCAAACTTTTCAGCCCTTGTTTGCATTAATTACCCTGTTTATGGCCAGCGGATCAATGCATTAGCCGCTGAAGATCGTTACTCATAACCCGAGTGCTTCTCTCTTGGGCTTTCTCATTAGGTTGGCTATTGATCTTTGCCTGTGTCGGGTCACCACCGGGTCACGGTAATGACACCCACTTCAGCAATTAGCCTAAAATCAGCTCAACAAACTGCCTGTGGCCTAAACACTGAGTCATGAATCATGGGTTTGATTTATGTTATTAAAGTATCGCGTATGTTGTGGTGCATGGGAAGGATGGATCGCCTCATAATGCATACTGTGTTTAAAGTGTAAAAATGCACAATTTAAGATGTGACTCACCTTCTGGAAAACACCGTGCAGTTCCTGTAGGGAAGGTCTGATGGCTCTGTGTCTGCTGATGCTCGCCACATTACGATAAAAGTCAACGTTTGGCACCCGGTCCAGAGTGTTGTGTCCAAAAGCACTGACCACAGACGCCCGCACAACTCGCCGTTCCCCGTTATTGAACCCGTTTCCGTAGAAAGACGTCTCCTTGTACTGCGGAGGGTCGTCTTTAGATCTCTCGAACCCGGGATTCTCCATCAGAAGGCTTCAGTGGGTTTTGGGAGTGAATTGAGTCAGAGTACAATAGATTGAGCTCTTCTGAGCTTCCTGATCAGGTCTCTTTCATGGGCCACAAGTGGATCCTCAGATGCTTGAGAATCAGACCACTGTGCTCCTGATGGGGGTAAATATGTTCTTGTGACGCCAATGAAGTGCTTAAAAATTAACAGCATATAAAGACCCTGAGAGGTTATAATCATAGATATTGGAGATGCTTTGAGTTTTTCCTGGTTTTATGAGTTTTGATTGTCAGGCTGAATGTTGAGTGGATGGTGATGCTGTTATTTAGTGTCTAAAGAGTGAGTGTTCAGAGGAAGGAGATTTCAATTTATTACGTATAACAGCAAATCATACAAACAAGTCCTGTGCCAATTTGTGTAGTATTTTCTGTGTGCGTAGATTCAATTGACACAGTAAAAAAATCTGCAAACCAAGCAACCCCAAAGTCCTTTTGTAACATTGAATTATCCTGAAAATTAAGATTCTTGTAAAGATTTGACCGTTTTCTCTTTACGACGCAGACGTGTGGCGTTAGCTGGTCATGTGAAGTGTTTCTCTGTTGATGGGGTTAATGGAAAGCCAGCAATAATGGGAACTTGCTCTTCTGAGACATTACTAAAATACTTCCTTATTACCCATAACTCTCAAGTTGTCTGATGTTTTGAAAACCGTCCGGTTGACCTTGGAAAGGTTTCACTCCGGTGCGGTTGATAGGAAAGGTTGTTGTTCTCTGTCTCTACTCTGATTGGCTGGAGGTGATGTGGGCGTGGCCGCTTGACCTCTGACCTTGAGCCGCGCCGCATTCAGGATGTGATTCTCAGGCCAATTATGAGATGTAAATAAAGGTTTGACTCCCTCACAATCGACATCAATTGAGTGTTTTGCTTTTTCTGCCCTTCACGAATCCCCCAGCGCGCCTCCGGTAAAAAGACATAATGTTATCAGTGAGGTTCGTGCTGAGGCGCAGCACTCCTCCATCTGTGTGTGTGTGTGTGTGTGTGTGTGTGTGTGTGTGTGTGTGCCAAAGGAATCGCTGTTATTAGCCAACTGTCTGGAAGCAGTACCCCATCAATATGATTATAAGCAGCCATTGCTATGGTTACAGACACAACCAGTGGTCAATTGCTATGGACACAGACACCAGCATAAAGCGGTCACTGTGGTTACAGATCATCTCATTCAGGCTGAGATCACACTGATATTGACTGAATCCAGACTTAAATCCAGCAGCATGTGTAGACCGGTTTACTGTGAAAGTTTGACACGACAGCACTGCTGTATTCTCAGCTGTTTGCTTTCTGAGAAAGAGCCACAAACTACTGATTGATGTTTGCTTTACAGACTATATAAAAGAGCTCATTTTACGTGCATATTTAAATGCCTTTCTGAGTGCAACTGGTAAAAAAAGTAGGAGTGATCTGAATGTGAGATTGCAGTGGATTTTGCAGTGTTTGCAAAAGTGGATTCTAGGCCCTTCTGAAACACTAGGGACACACTTTTGAGCATCTCCACGTACAGTATCCCAAAGGTGATGCATTGTTCATCTATTTTTCAGCTACTCCTTATTTGATATTATTGCTGTAAACTTTACTTTAAATGTTAATCAGCATAAATTGATTAATGCATCACTGCAAAACAATGAATGCATGCACTGATTAATCATTTACGGTAAGCGACATGAATTTGGAAAGTAAATAGAATGAATTTTGATGTTGTAGGAAAGGAACGGGCAGCACAAGGAAAAGGTCCAGATCTGTTTTATTCCAGCAGATGAACACAGACCATCGCAGCGAGGGACGTTGTGCCCTCCTCAGCATCAGAGAAACACAAAGAACAGTGGTCTTCATCATCACATGAACCCACACACACACACACACACACACACACACACACGGATGCACACAAACACAGATCATCCTGTGAGAGATACGCTACCGTTGCTAAATGAAGGCACAGAAATCCAGTAAGGCAGATTCACAGCACTAGAACACTGGAGATGAGCTACGCTTTCATTGGTGCATCACTCGCATCCAGCTCGCGTTTTTCTGCTGTTGTCATAGTGACACACCCTTCCTCTGTCACACACACAAACAAACAAACAAACACGGAGGTGGCAGGATGTGTCACAATTTCAGAAGAATCTTCACTCTCAGCGTCCTGCAGAGTCTCTGCGGCTTGTGTGCAGATGTGTTCATAGGCAGTAAGTGAAGAGAAACGGATTGCTAATGTTTGCTAGAAAAGCAGACACAGGTCTACAGAGATGTTAAGACTTCACAGCTTAATACTTCTCAAAAACAGCAGGTTATTTTAGCTCGATTGGCCTCGAGATCCCAGACGACGGTAAACAGGAGAGCTAGGCCGGAAACGTACTCAAGTATGTGAATGTTTGCGTGGCGCATTGTAAGCATGCAGTCCTCGTACTTCATCACTAAACGGGGTGGAAGCTAGACGGACATCATGAATGAAAGGGCCAGATTACCCTGTTTACATCCCGGCATTGTCTTGCACGTGTGCCATCTTGTCTCCTTTAATTCAAGTCTTTCTCTGCTCTTCCCTGAGATGCCCAGTGGCTAAATGGTGTGACATCATATTCCAAAAATCTATGTCTTTCTTAGTATGATGTCGTAACAGCAGGGCATGCGTCACAGTGTGTGTCGTTTGGATGAATTCTCGCACCCTTTAGGGGCGTTCACACAGGACTCATTCTTGTGATCCGTTGCTGCTACAGTATGTCGTTGATCAGTGTATAGGGTTGCAAAGGGGTGGAAAATTTCTGGAAACATTCCAAAAGTTTCTGAAAATTCCCAACGGTTTCCAAAAAATCCCGGAAAGCTTCCAAAATTTCTGGAAAGTCTCTGAAATGTTCCACCCCTTTGCAACCCTGTCAGTATGTGCATGCATCAAATAGACATCTTTGGCCATTGCATCACCAAACATTACCTATTTCAAGGAAGGTGTATCAAGCTCCAAGTTTTGCCCAACGTTATGCATCTGGAATGCATCCTGTGTGCATGCCCCCATATGGTGCAAAGGCTTTATATGATTCAGGGGGCTCTAGTATGAAGCCATGGACGGGGGGTTTGGCGTCTTTGGGAACGTGGTCTCAGGTTAGAGCGTATTCAAATGTCCCTTTTTCAAGGCCCTCCAGGCCGTCGCCCCAGCTGGAGGATGGCATGCTACTGTAAGGGTCCAGCAGGATCCGGAAACACCTGACGATCAACAGGCCGAGAAACACCAGCAACATCCCCACGAACGCAAACGCCGTCTTCTGCTCCAGACTCAGAGAATAGGCCATGATGTCACTCCCGCTCATGGCAGCTAGGCTGTGGTTATAGTGAACGCTACACATGTTCCCAGACGAGCCCCGTCATCCTGCATGTGTCCGAAGGGTGGCGATCAGCGCGGACAGATGGACGCCTGTGAAGGAAGGAGATGCTTAGAATTAATTTACGGAATCAATCATACAACAAGCGCTTTGTTAAATTACTGCAGAATTAGCATGCACGAAAAAATGGGACAAACACTTTGAATAGATGTACACTCTGTGGAGCGTGCAAACCTGCCTGGAGTCTTCAATCGGTGATGTGCATTAAAATATGGCCAGTGTTATGCAACAGACAGGATAGGTGTGAACACAGGACACCGCGAGTGAATGCACGGGGAACTGAATCACGAAGGGAGTCTCCCTCTCCATTGAATTGCATTCTTTTGATGTTTTGTTTGAATTTCTAAAGGTAAAATAATGAGGATGATTACTGAAAAGTTCAGTAATCAATAGAGAGCCTCGGGCATCATGGCAAGTCATTAATGCAAATGCACTCGCTTATATCTCAAGTACACAGGTGGGATGAAAGATGAAGTCTTGCGGTGTGCGTGCAGCCCTTGACTCTCTATTAGTAAGCAACAGCATGCGCCCGTTTAATCGCAGGTGATAAGATTTCTCGGCAGCACAGCACACTGCTGCAACAGTAAAGCGAAGACGAATGCACTCCCTCGGAATGCGCTGCAGCAAACATTTGTTCTTGAGGAATCTCGGGAGCGATCTCTTCTGCAGAGTCAGAGATCACAGCACATAGGCGACATCTTTAATCAGAGCGTCCACTTGAGTCGGCACATGCAGGGAACGACAGCAGGACCTGTTGCTTCCAGCTGCTGCGACTCGAGCGATGATGCTCACAGTCGCGTGTCGTTCGCATGCAGTGGAAAAGTGTTTGAGAGAGGCGGGTGGGTGTGGATGAGCAGCAGGTGGCTGAAGAACGACATGCATCTGAGCTGAAATCAAAATGCACCTCACCTTCATTTTGGCCTCATTCTGTCAGACCTGTTGTAGGCGCTTGCTGTCGTACCCCTCATCACTGCAGAAGAGCGAGCCGAGCCCTGCGCACAGCCAGCAGGAGTTCCACAGGAGAGGCTGGACTGCTCCTGAAAAAAAGATGCTGGTGGGTGGAGTGAGAGACAGAAATCTGCGACTGAATGCTTTCACAGCCCTGCTGTCTGTCGCCTGCGCTTTCTGAGCTGCTCTGTGTGTCCCTGCAAACACTCTCTCTCTCTCTCTCTATCTCTCTCTGCTCTTCAGCTTGGCAACCACTTGTTAGTCTCAGCTGCTTTGATTCATGCATGTACTCTTGCGCTCACCTGTTCTTGTTTATTTGGCTTCCCCTGAAATGTGACGCTCCCAGCAGGCTGTTCTGCCTCGAGACGTTGCTGTGGATGAGGTGGGCTGGTGCATCAGCATGTAACTCAATTAGACATTGTGCTTAAAGCATCATTAGATGCTCCAGCATAAGTGATGCGGCTCAGCATGCTCTTAAAGGCACAGCGACGCCTTTAACCCAACGTGCCACCAATTCAGTATCAAAATACAAGTTTGTATGTTATGATGAGCATGAGTGCTGAGCTAGGCGGTTGCTAGGGTGTAGTGGGTGGAGTCAGACAGTTTATAGGTGGTTTCTACACATTTTCTTCCTGTCTCTATGATTTTCTGCTCTTTAAATATGATTCAGGTCCCTCCTCTAATGTGCTGATTTTTCAATTTTTTATTATCTGGTACACTTTATGGGCATCATAATTCTAAACTTGTAGTTTATTGCACAGTATTACCATAATTACTGAATAATGTTTCTGTTTCGATATTCCTGTTCATCATACTCAAGAACCCTGTGTAATTCAATCACTGAAATCAACATATTGCACAACTGTTTCTTTCTGCTGTAGTAGAGGTAAGAGAATTTTGTAATACAGAGCAATATAAAAGAGAAGACACATAGAGAACAAAATAAAAACCATATTACACCATGAAATGTTTTATTATTATTATTATTATTATTATGGAATTGCTGGAGGTACAATATTATCCAAAAAAGTACATTTCAGCAAAAATGCACTTAACTCACTGAAAATTGCTTGTTATCAAATCAATCATTTGCATTAAATGCCCAAATGTCAGCAGAATCATACAGTTACACAAAATAACAAAAAATAATACACGATCAAATATTCCTATTGTTTTGGAGTTGCTGGAGGTACAATATTGTCCAGATAAGTAGGCTATAATAAAAATGCTCTTGACCAAAGACTAAAGGAACTTTGGCTTAACACATTGAACATTGTTATGAAAAACAATCCAGCAAAATCAATTGACGCACTGCTGTCTCGGGTTTTCTCGCGATACTGCGTGAGCAGTGTGTCGCGCGCCTGGGAGCAGTGTTGCAAAGTCCGCGGTTTTCCCGCGCAATTGGGCTACTTCAACACTGTTGTCTGCGGGTTGAAAAACGACGCCGCTGACGTGAAATGTATCCCACGGAATTTCACCACGGAACCCCGCCAAAACTTGGTATTTTATCCCCGGAACGCGATTTTTAACGGGGGAGCCCTCGAAACGCGATTGTGCGGGTTTAGTTGTGAAAACCTGGCAACCCTGCGCTGAGAGGATGGCGGAAGCGGAGCTGACCGCAAACATGAAGAATCAGGCGATTCTCCCGCCGACGGAGGAGAACACAAATGGCATAAAACGTAAATGAAAGCCCTTTAGACACACGAATCTTGCACGTGTCGCGTGTTAGCGAGGCCTGTGCGCGAGCGGAGCGCGGTGACAGAGCAAAAGAAACGCTTTTATTTTTCTCTCTCTTCAGTTTGTGTTCATAATGCGTGTATCATCTAGTCCTCCGTTCCTCGCAGCGTGTGGTTTTCTGTCGTTTCTTTGGCGATGATGCGGTCGTTAGTGGCGCGCGCCAATCGGCAGTAACCATAGCAACCGCGCCATCATCTCTGCCAGTGCGCGTCTCTGCTGCATCATGGGAAATGTAGTTTCTCAACAGGAATTATTATTATTTAAAAATAAGTTTTCAATAAGTTGAAAAAACGGCTTCAAACAAAAGCAAATCCTATCGATTAATAATACCCTCAGAGCTCACATTAGGTCTGTTTTTAGTAGATTTTAGTTTACTTAGCAAATCGGTTCCTTATAAAAAAATAAAATAAATAATGGCTTTTATCAGTCTGACTGTTGGAATCTATTTTCGTCTTTTTAGAAAAGCGCTGCTTATAAAGAAAGTTTATATTTGTAGTGTTGAATATATTTTTTATTTTTAAAAAAAGTACTTGTGGTTTATAAAAATATTTCTATAAAGAAAATTGTTTATACTTGTAGTGTTCTGTTTTTAAAAATGAATTAAAAAAAGTTTATACGGTTTTTTTTTTTTTTTTACATTTACATTTATGCATTTAGCAGACACTTTTTATCCAAAGCGACTTACAGTGT
>NC_056614.1:26435786-26595786 GCF_018340385.1 Cyprinus carpio
ACCTGTGTGTGTCTGTGTGAGTGTATGTGTGTGTGTGTGTGTGTTTGTGAGTGCGTGTGTGTGTAAGTGCATGTGTGTGCACGTGTGTTCTGCATTTGTGGCTGATTTTATTTGCTAAATTCAATACCAATGCTCTCTGTGGCAGTCATAACTGTTGTGTGTGAGAGATAGAAAGTTTGTTCCACTTTGTGTTTATGCTCTTGGACCAGACCTTGATTTAAATGTAGAAATTTTCAAAAAAAAACATAAAAAACAAACAAACATTTTTTCCATTTTCCCATTCATTTTTAATGTGCAAAGGTCATGAGTGTGACTTTTTTTTTTACACACATTTAGAGCAACCGAATCAAACCCAGTTTTTGTCTGTGTGTATAGATAGATCATTTAGAAAAAGTCACAAAATTTCATTCCACTGAGATGAATGGAACCATTTTTTTAACTAAAGAAAAGTCAGTTGGGGTCATATTGTCACAATTACCTTCAGTTTAGTTAAGTTCCTGTCTTGTCTATTATAAGCTCTCATTAATTTCCATGGTTTCTGATTAGTTAATCCTTGTCCAGCTGTTCCTCCTTAGTCCTCTCATTTACCATGTGTGTACTTATAGTCCTGATTCTGTTCTATACTTTGTCAGTTATTAGTTTGTGATATGTGCTGTTTCAAGTCTCTAGTCTCAGTGAAGTCTATTTTGAATAATATATCTTCGTTTGCTGTTCTCATTCCTCGACAGCATGTGACACATATAGACCCCAAAGGATATAAGAGGATTAATATGCCCCTTACCTTAAGTGTTCCAAAGTATTTAGATTAAGTTACTAAAATTAAGTAATCTAACGAAATACGTTACAAAATACTTTTTAAACATGTATTTTGTAATCTGCAATGAAATACATTTCAAAAGTAACCCTGTTGTTAAATTAATCTAACTTTTAAAAAATGAAACAAGCATGACTACTGAAGTAAATTCTAAAAAGCATTTATTTTTTCTAAATGCATTAATGTGAAATGCAAATAAATCTAAAATTTTGTTTTACAGTATATCACCCAACAAGGACTATGGCTGCTACTGATACAGTTTTAATTAAGTTCTCACCTTGTATGATCCATCATGATTCCTTCTTGGGTTGAAGGTCATTGAGCCTCCATAGAAGTGTGAGGCTGTTGCTGTGGTGACCAGCAGAAGCTCGGCCAAGAGCAGAGAGGTGAGAGACATGCTGATCAGAGGTGATGTATTCTGAATCTGGGAACAGCTTTCTATTTTATTGTATCTGATTGAGGAAATTACAGTCTATAATCTGGCTTGATTTCCAGTAAAGGAAAAAACTGCTAAAGAATGATTGGCATTTTTTTTTGTTTCTGACATATAAACTATGCAAAACAAAATTAGGAGAAATGATCAGACTCTCAATTAACAGAGAAAACTGGATAGATATATGTGTTACACAGGCAAACACAATGAACTCTAGATCCTGGCGGGAGTTTGAATGGAAGAATTTAATAAGATTCTTTAACTCCCAAATTAATAGTCTGGGTCTTTGTTGGAGGCAGTGTGGAACCTCAATGGCTAATCATTTCCATATTTTTTTGGACATGTCTAAAAATACAACCTTACTGGCATGAAGTGGCAGCTGAAATTGGAAAAATATTAGGGGGGGTTGGATTTTTCAGTCATGACACTGTACTGGAAAAAATACCTAAAACAGTTCTAGACAGTGATAAATACTTATTAAAAATACTCTTAGCAAGCAGTCGGAAAGTGATAACACGTAAATGGTTCCAGGTTGACCCTCAAACAAGAGATCAGTGGTTGGGAATTGTAAACGAAATATACTGTATGAAGAGTTTTGCATTTACTGTTAGACTTAATTTGGAAAAACATATTAAGTAGTGGGATAAATGGATTGTGTAAACATACCACTGAGGATAAGTGTGATGCTACACTCCAAAGAATGTATGAAAATTGTATTGTCTGGGCGTCTGTAACGCCCATGATGACCTTTTGTTCCTTGTGTTCAATAAAAATAAAAGTATATAAAAAAACTGAAATATATTTTATTTTAATATGCCATATACAAACATATTCTTGGACTTGCATGTCTTAGAATGAATAATCACTTTGTTTTTCTATTATTTGCACAAACATTTTAATTTTAAAAGAATGCAACCACAAACTCACAGCTGACTCATTTGTTTTTGTCTTTCCAAGCTGGCATTGTCTTTTAAATGGTTTTATTTCTGTTCTTACTGGTAATGTTTACATATGACACCTAGCCGGTAAGTGATGGTGAACTTCCTTTTAATCGGCAGCTCATCTTTGTGGAATCTGGACTAGGCAACTTATGTCAATCATCAGCTTTACATGAGGGTGAATAAAGCATGTTCAGATCTTAAATCAAATTTCTGTTTCTCTATTAAGAAAAACAATTGTTAAGATTAACAAAGGGCATTGTGCTTTTAAAAATATATGAAAATCTATATGTTAAACATGGTTTGGAAGCAGTGGCGGAGTTTTGTTCGGTGTAAGTATCTGAAATCAGATAAAAGCAACATTAGAGGAACATTAAAGAGGAAATCAATGGAAAATGACCTGAAATTGTTACATTTCTGTACAATATCACAATTTATACTCTCTGAAATATTGGGCTCTGATTAGTCAGTTGCCTCATTCTAGCTGTCAAATATTTTTGAATAATGACAGCTAAATATAATGCTTGTTTAACTGTATAGTTAACCCAAAAATGAATCGTTTGCACATTTTTAATTGTTTGTAATTGTTTGCTTTCTTACGAAGCAAGTGAGACATATTGTTACTGAACCAGTAATTGTAGTGCACAGTAGGGTTATTATAGTTAACTAAAATTAAAACCATACAAATGTTGTTAGATGAAATAAAATAAGCATGAACTTAAAATGATACACTCACTGGCCACTTTATTAGGTACACCTTGCTTAGGACCCCCTTTTCAATCGCAATGACTCACTTATTAACAGTGACTTGCTGCCATTTACTAGCTGTTTTAATTTCACATATAAAGTACCTTTTCATTTTTTTTAAATGATTTCAAATATCAGTATTCAACGTTTTAGAATTGAAATATCAAAACATTATTTATGCATTTGTAACTGCAGGTTAAATGCATTCATGTCCTACATTGAACAGTGTGTAAATACATCTAAATTCCACTTCAGATGCAGCTTCTGTGTTTCCTTTGCATTGCAAAGATGAATTTTGTTGATAATGATTTTATTTGTTTGGTAGCAGCCCCAAATATCTTATTATTCTAACTGACTTTATTGATTAAATATAAGAATTTGACGCAAAAGGTAATGCACACTTCTAGAAAAAAATGGCTTTATAAAGGTAAAAGTGCCCATAAGGGTAAAAATCACTTTGTTGCAAAAGATTAATTTCTGTCAATGCTGTGAACTGACCACGCAGAATATGAAGAATATCAAAAACTTTAGGAGTCAGCTGTCCACAGCAGTCCTGCAGAGCGACACACTCAGCAAAATATCATCTGATTATCAATAAAATCCCAGAAAACAGCGAGATATAATTTTTTGTCTATGTTGCACACCCTAGGCTAGATATTTAATTTCTTTGCATAGTGATTGTTAACTTCTTTCTTTCTTGCTTTTATCTTAGAATTAGGTTTTCTCAACGATAATGAGGACAAGACAAAAAATATGAATCATATTTATATAAGCTTTTATTAATTGATTGATTGATAGATTGATTGTGTGTGTTTCCACAAATTAATATGATTCTTTAGGGTCTTAATGAAAAAACAATCAGTCAATAAATGCTCAAAGGGGCCATCGGATGCCCATTTTCCACAAATTTATATGATTCTTTAGGGTCTTAATGAAAAGTCTATAAAATACTTTGGTTAAAATTTCTCAATAGCAGACATTAGTATCCGTCTGTTGCAAAGTCCACGGTTTTCCCGTCGAATACGTAAACCTTAAACCACAATTCCCATTACGTGAAGTCAAGGTGCACGGTGCGCATTTTTGTTTATAAAGCATATACGTGATGATAATAATAAATCTGATGTTTAAGTGTATAAAATAGCCTTGACAGCCTTACTTACTGGAGTTCCACAACTATTGACGTGTTCTCTCTCACCGGACTCGTGTGTGTGTAGGTGATGTAAAAGAGGAAAGCAGGCATTTGGACCAGAGCACTGTGAGGCAGGAGGCAAGGGAGGGGAAGACTCAAAATGTTTCTCTTATCTAGCGAAACGATCTGTAATTTTCCTAAAAAGAAAAAAGTATACGCTTTATAAACAAAAATGCGCTCCTTGCACTGCTCTATGCGTGGCGCGTCCATGACTTCATGTAATACGTAATAACGTTGAAAAGGTCACGCATGATGTATTCGGAAGTACCGACTCAGTCAGTGTTTATAAATGTGGAGAAGGAGGACTGTTCAAAAGTTGTTGTATGTTCAATGACACATATTAAAATATCTTTGTGTCAGTTTATCATTTAAAATGGTCACTACGTGTGTGTATCCTGGATGTTTAAATCTTTTGAAACCTAACTACGTCAAGCAAGACCTCTTCAATGTAATTGCGTATTATGTGAAGTCATGGAAGCATTTTTGTTTATAAAGCATATTGTGTATTGTGTTGACCCCTTTAAAGTTGTACTGAAACTGTAATTTTGACCTTCGACCATTTGGTAGCCGTTGAAGTCCACTATAAGGAGAATAATCCTGGGATGTTTTCATCAAAAACCTTAATTTCTTTACGACTGAAGAAAGAAAGACGTAAACATCGTGGGGTTTACATGGGGGTGAGTAAATTACCAGGAAATCTAAATTTAAATGTGAACTAATCTTTTAATTCATTTTAAGACTCATAATGTTTCCTTCTACTTTCACTAGCAGATCATTATAATGCCTGTGTATTTTTGCGTATTGCAGTCAATCATTTTATGCATATGACTTTATCTGACATTTAAAATTGTGTTCTCTAATCTGCTGAGATAAAGTGGATCTGTAGGAAAAAAAGTGATGGGAACTCAATGCATTTTAAAGACATGTAATTTTCTGAAATCTTACATATAAGAATATTCATGTACTTCCTGCCCTGCAGCTTTTATCCTCCACATCATTTTATCATCAGGAAGTTTTGCTTTCCCATAAGTCATCTGATGTAGGTGACATGAATGCAAGATCATTTTTGAGATTACTTACTATTAGAGCATTTCAGCACTAAGCTTATAAGCAGGTTTGCTGCTAAGATGTTGGCCTAACTACATTAAGCTTTTGATTTTTCTTTTATAAACTTCTGCATTAAATAAAACACAGTC
Source organism: Cyprinus carpio (assembly GCF_018340385.1). Lineage (NCBI taxonomy): Eukaryota > Metazoa > Chordata > Actinopteri > Cypriniformes > Cyprinidae > Cyprinus > Cyprinus carpio. The sequence goes on from NC_056614.1 coordinate 26,441,104, forward strand.
ATGATGACTAATTGGAAATGCTTCAGTGTTTTTTTGAGATAGTGAGTGATGATCATTGATCATTATCATGTAGATTAACTTGATTGATTTTAGATGCATTTTATGCATAATCGTTATTCAAAATAAATGTATTTAATTAAATACATTTACTATTTTTTTGTCATCTGAAAGATTACAGTTGCAATTGGTTTATATTATTTTAATTTATACTATTATAATTTATACTATTACAGTTTTTATTAATATTTTGGAATAGATTTTTATATATTTTATTATTTTAATTTTAGTTAGAGTTTTAGTAATTTCATTTTTCATTTAAGTCTATAGTTGTGCCTAAATATGTATATACTGTAGTTTTAATATTTGTTAAATAATATGTGTGTAATTTCAGCTCAAATAACAAAAAAATAACAAAAATTCTTTCCATAAAAGGGTGTGAAATTTCAACAAAAATAACAAAAAAATAACAAAAATTCTTTCCATAAAAGGGTGTGAGAATATAAGATGATGTACTTTCATATAGACTAGCAAGTCCCATGATAATAATCTTTTAATGTTATGTTAGAATATTAAAATCATCTAGCATGTGATTTATATCAAGAGGGGAAAGTGTGTGAGTGAAAGAAAAAAATGCTTTAACCACATTTTGAAAATTTCAGTTTTATGTGTGAGCTGCTTCTCTACTGAAACCAATATTTTATTTCTTATAATGACTAAAGTGAAGCAGTACGTACAACAATGCTTGAACAAACACTTTCTGCACACAAAATTGACCAAGGAGGGTATTTTTTGCAAATGACCACACACCAACACAATGAATGCTTAAATTTATTTTAAAACCAAAATTCATAAAACCATTTTATTTTAAAACCAAAATTCATTAATAAATGTTAGTTCTTCCAACAGCCCTGGAATGCCGTCTCATTCTCAGTAAGACTAATTGAAGGTTCATGTTTTCTATAATTACACCCCAATAAACATGTTATGTGTCAGTGAGGAATGTTGTGTGAAAGTGAAGAAGGAAATAAGTGGCAAAAAAAGATGATGAAAGAATTGGGATAATACCAGCCACACCAATGGTCATTGTTCTGCCTTTATACCATTTACTTCAAAAACTGTTCATTTACTGCTCGTGTGGGGAAACGGGAAACACTTTAACTACAATTTATAGTCTGAAAGGATGTAATTCTCAAACCGGCCACTACAGTATCTCAGAAAGTGGAGAGTAGATGCATGCGGTCAACAGATCTTGTTCTTCTGGCATTATATACCAGTATTCCCACCAACACCACAATGGAGACAACAAAGAGTCCTGCAAAGACCCCAGTGCTTGTGCTCATGTGTAGAAATCCACCGTCATTTGAGGCTACAAAATGAAAGAGTTACATCAAAGATCGTGACATAGAAATCATGGTTACACTTCACAATAAGGTTCCATTCATGAACATTAGTTAAAGGAATAGTTCACCAGAAAATGAAATTTAGCTAAAAATGTACTCATCCTCTGTATTTTTTTGGGTGGACTATTCCTTTAACAAACATTAACAGAGATGAAAATATACCACAAGAAATATATTACTCATTGTTAGTTGAACTAATAGATTAAAAAGAAAAAAATGATCATACTTTCAATTAACTATTCTGTTAAACCATATTCACATACCAGCATTACGAGCCTGTCTCGCCACTCGCAGGGGACCCTGGGTTATGTAGTGCCTGGCAGTTTCTTGGCTCACATCTCGCCTACGTCTGCGTGCGGCTTGGCCTAGGCAGCCTTGGGCACATCTGGAGTTTAAGCTGTCTTTTGCGCACAGGATCACGGAGCAGCTGATGTACACCTGTCAACATGATTTTAGAGTATTATAGTGAAATGTTCCTGCTAAACACAAACACAATTGTTATGCAGATGTGTTGTACCTCATCGAAGCCTCCTGTGAACTTGAAGGCTTGGATCTGAAAGTCATACTTTGTGGAGACACTTGGGTAAACCATGACTGTCTCATCCATAACACACCTGAATTAACACAATCGAAGAACTGAATTACATTATTATTGCCTATATCAGGAAATTTGGTATTGTGCATTATTGCTTTCAAAGTAAAAAGAAAATGCAACACAATACACTCTTTGTGCCTTGATGAACTGTGATTAGTCTATGTACATACTGAATAGTCTTTGCTCATCAAGGTTGCAATTATTTGCTCAAAAATACAGTAAAAGCAGTAATATTGTGAAATATTTTTTACAATTTAAAATAACTGCTTTCTATTTGAAAATATTTTAAAACATAATTTATTCCTGTGATGCAAAACTGAATTTTCAGCATCATTACTCCAGTCTTCAGTGTCACATGATCCTTCAGAAATCATTCTAATATACTGATTTTCTGCTCAAGAGACATTTATTATTATCAATGTTGAAAACGGTTGTGCTGCTTCATCTTTTTGCAGAAAAATCATATTTCTTTCAGGATTTTTTGATGAATAGAAAGTTTAAAAAACAGCATTTATTTGAATTACGTTCTGGATGTCTCTAGTGACACTTTTGAGCAATTTAATGCGTCCTTGCTGAATAAAAGTATTAATGACGCTATTTTGAGATCTCTCAGCAGATTAAGTTTTTAGCGGATTAAATGCTATGAGTAACTTGAATTTATGATTAAATGATAAATTGTTTTCTTTCACTAATACGGTGTAAACAAGTGTGTTTAGCACTGAAAAACGCATCAGGTGCACAAATACAAACATTGATCTTTAGCTACACACATTACTAAACTACACCTGCAGCTACAGTAATCATAAATGGTTCTGAGAAAAGCCATTGTGAGATTCAACAAAGCCTTGAAGGCCGATCGTGTATTTAAAGGAGCCTACTTTGTACAAGGACTTGAACCTGAAACCTTTTCGTTAGTAGCCCAAAAGCTTAATCTAGCAAATGTTTAATGCAGTGTTTTAAGCATAACCAATGATAAGCTTGGAATACAGTTAATAGACATCTGGGACTAATTATAGGCCTACTTATGCTATCATTGGTGCATGCTATTGCTCATACGTATGGCTGGAGGACCATAAAATGGGCAATATCCTATTCTTTTCTTCTAAAAATGTCCAAATCTGGTTCATGATAAAGTCTTACCCATCTTTGATGATGTCATAAAAGACAGCACTGAATGGATTGTCTTCAGGAGTGGCTCTGCAGGACTCAACGAAGAGAGTGACCTCAGGTAGAGCAGTATGAGCTTCAATGCCCATGTAGAGCTGGTCCATCAGCTGAACCTGCACTGGATACAGGCTGGGATCTACCTGACTGTCGAAGCTGCTGTCGGTGAAAATTTCAAACGCGTAACCAAACGTGCCAAAGCTAGATTCAGTGAAGATGTAGTCAGATTTATGGTTGACGTAGCCGTTGGAGACGATGGCCATTTTGGGATACTGGCAGGAGAAGCCAAATTTAACTTGATTGCGTCTGGTGATAACAGCATTCGGGTTCTCGAAGGAGTTGATCTCGTTTTTGAAGACGATGAAATCTCCAGAGTCCTGATTGGTGTTGAAAACAAAGACAAAAGAGAGAAAAAATAAAGAGAATGTAAGGGGCTTTAATGCAACACTCAAATATTTAACATATTAGTTGGCATACATCCATGGTAGTGCCACAGGTGTTGAGGGACATCGTGCCCAGGATGTGTGTGTCATTGGAGGTAAGGGAACAGGTGGGGTCTCGCAGTTGGAGCCAGTTCTGGTCAATGCCATCCATGGTGGCTTTACTGACAACAATGCTGATGCTGTTATCTTCACAGATTACTTTTGCATCACCTTGAAAGATATGATTCATTAATTTAGTCACTGGTGTATTTTTTTGTATGACTTGCATTTAAATCATAAAAAACATCCAGGCATTAAATTTTACACAATTATGTGAATGCAAACGCTTCTAGCTACGCAGGAAACACAAACACAATAACACAATAACATTTAAAACCTAAATAAAAATACAGCTGTTTATCTAACTACCTGATTAATTAAATTTAAAGGGGGCATAACACACACAGTTTAACCCAATCTCATGTTAATCTTGAGTACCTATAGAGTAGTACTGCATCCTTCATATCTCCAAAAAGTCTTTAGTTTTATCATATTTATAAAAGAAATATACAGCTTTACGATTCTCTCCGGAAAAAGCAGAGCTCCTGCAGGCACGCCTTGGGCGGAGCTAAAGAGTGACGAGCATTTGAGAGCCGAATGCAAACAAAACAGACATTTGATGCTGTTTCACTTACCGTCAGCAGTTCTAAATCATGACCGGGATCTTTTATAGCTGGGACCGCTCCATATTTCAGTACCAAACAATGTGCAAATCCAGCGTCGAGCTGGGCCTTGTTTATAAAACGTTCCTCATTAAAGACACTTGTGAAACTCCCTTGCTGCTGGGAGAAATACCCATATAAGGAGTTCCACCCTCGTCTACGTCATGAAGAGCCAAAAAACTCTCCGAAACTTGTACGAACCCGGAAGTAAGATTTTTGGCACAGAAATACTCCGTCATACGTCCAAATTGTTTTTTGAAACTTTGGCTAGCATGAGAATCCAACTCTTTAACAGTGTAAACAACTCTGAATGCATGAAACAGCATTGTAGCCCCCCTTTAAAGGAAACTCGCTTGAGGTTTGTTAGGAACTGCCACAACAACACAATGTACAAGCTAAAGTTGTTTTTAGTGGTAGGAATTTGATTTATACGCAGTGACTCACCAAACATATTTGTTCACTGAAACGTTCAGTGGCTCTTTCTGTAAGTTACATTGTTATGTCAGTAGGTGTCGATAAGTGAAAATATTTGTGTTTCATGAGCGAATCATTTAGGCAACCGATTCATTAAAAACAGTTTAGAGTTGTTGAGATGTTGACGACCAGTAATTTTGAATTTTATTAGGCTACATATTTTGTTATATGAATATCTGAACATACAATCATCAAAAGAAAGAACAGGGTATCTGCTTCTAAACAAAAACATTTTATTCTAGCTTCATGCATTCTTTTTTATAAACACATGAATGCGGTTTCATAAAGTTTCATAAATAAATAAAAAAAATTAAGAGATAAACAACATTTTGAACAATAAGCTGAGAATACTTTGAATTTGATTCAGAATGATGATCAAAGCGTAGATGGAGTCGATCAGCACCCCAAAGCTCTTCATGGGTTGACACTTTATTCCATAACGTTACACAGTTTTGATGCTGTTTTATGTCTGATGATCATGTTAGATTACATGTGGAAGCATCTGTTGTTTTGGTTTCTTTTTCACTTTTGGTTTGGAAATTATGTACAGAAGATGTGTATTAGCGCCCCCTACAGTATAACAAAGAAAACATGGATTCCCGGAGCACAAGCATAGCTCAAATATATTTAGACTCTTTAAAAGTATAAGTCAAGTATACTTAAATAACATTTTAAGTATATTTCTTAGAAATACATAAAGCACATTTCTGAGAAGTACATAAAAAGTAGACTGAAAGTATAGTTTCCTATTTTTTAGTTTAAAAGAAGTATATAACACACTTGAATAAACTTTTTCGTATGGGGAACCTTCGAACATTCAGAAGTCATGTGCTTCAAAAGTAAGAAACATCAAATAAAAAAAATAATCATTTGCAGAAGACCAAAAAATTAATCAACCACTAAAAAAAATCATTCGCTAACAAACAATCTATGCATATCCAATCTCAACTCAAATAATAATCACATAAAAGAAGTTCCTGCTATTGTTTTTACCTGAAAGAACCCTTGCTTTTGCCACAGCCACAATGATGCACCTCATTTCTGACTGACTGATAAAGAAAAGACAGACAAGAACTCATAAGAAACTATGCAGAGAACATAAATAATCAATTTAAATACAGACCCCACTTTACCTGTGAAGTGTGTCTGCTGCAAAACACACAGGTACACGACGGTACAGATCCGTCTCCTGTGGAGTCCAGGTCAGTGTTGCCACCAAAACCCCATTACTCTCACTTGTCAGAGTCTTAGACATATTAGAGGGGCCACTGACCTGGAAGTCATAGATGCTACACAGACAGGAGCAAAAGAAAGATCAGATAACATTACTGTAACTCAATCGGCAGACACATGAAAAACCTGATTTGGCAAACACTGACATTCGAGCATGTCAAGGTATTCTTTCCAGCAGGATCTACTGATAAAAAAGGAATTCAGTTAAATTCATCTGCTCATTAAAATCACACCACTTAGAAATGAAATTGATTACAAATCTATGACTGCCGCCAAAAGCAAAATGAAATCAAATCCAGAAGTTCCAGTAATGAAAAGTTGGCTTAGATAGATAAATATCTAAGAGAAATATTGTGATTCATTATTCAGACCTGCTGTCCGAGATCTGTGCTCGGAGGGTGATTTCATGCGCCTCTCCCACAGCGGCATGATGCACATCTCCATGTAAAGGAGTTGGTGTCAAGAAACTTGGTTTGTTCACGCCTGGTACACAACCCTGAGATGGTGGGAGAACTGCGAGATGGTGTAGATGTTGTTTAAATACACAGAAATGCACAAACACAGTATCAGTGCTACACAATTCACAGCAGACCTAAAATAAAAGCGTCCCATACACTCATAAAACTAAAGGTTCTTAAATGCAATCTGTGGCAGCATGAAGCACATTTAACATCCACTAAAGCTTTTCAGTGTACAAAAGGGTTTTTATAGTAGAAAAAAGCTCTTTAGATAGTTTTTTCTTCACAAGAAAAAAAATGGTTATTTTAAGAAATGTTTATTGAAATCTGTGGCACTACTTTGAATATACTACACTGAGCATATGTGTTCACTTCTATTTTCTGATAAAATTCACCATGAACCTGTTCATCCACAGTTTTTCTTTTGACATGTCTTGCATTGTTTTGGCTTTTGCTGATGACATGCATTCTCTCAAATGACAGAAACCAGTTGTTCAGGTCAATTAAACACAGATTAATGTATTTTGTTGTTGTGGAGGTGATCGATGTCTCGGATAATGGTCGAATTATACTGTAGCTCTACACCGTATATCTAGTTTATATTCTTTCCCATGCACTTTTGACTTCCATTTTTTCTTTCTTTGGATTAAAAAAAAAGACATTCATCAACAGATGAAACATTTGATACCTTCTATTAATAAATAAATATATAGAAACATAAATAAAAAAAAATAAACTCTGCACAGACTTGAGCAATATATTTCCATAACTTTTCCAGTCAGTTGAGATTGCTGCATAAAATTATTTTTCAAAGCTGGAAATAAAACTATGATTATAACAGTACAAGAAAATTCTATTTTAGTTTTTCTACTTAAAAATTTCACATTTGAATCAAAGCAACTTGACGTTTCTTTGTAATTGTTTGTAAAATATACTAGCCATTTCTAAATGAAATTTGCTTCTACATCATATTTTTACTGTACTCTGACAAATCAATACTTCTGATATTCTTTCAATTCATTTGTGAGATTTTGTATGTTAAAAAAATTTAAGATATTGCTCTTAATGTTTTTCACTTTTCTACTTAATTTGAATCCATTTTTGTGATTTCTTTCAATGTCTTCTGAAAAGCTTCCTAACTTATTTTATTGCATGAGGGAGGGCCTTTGTTTGGCCCATAGCAGATAATGTGATTCTCACTCACTTTCAACTGCAAACTGCAGAGGCACTTGACTGAGGGCAGTTGGGTTACTGCTGTCACTGACTGCATTATTGACTGAGGAGACCCCGCTAACGTCAGTCACAGTTATGTTTGAAACGGCATAATCCTCCAATATGAGCTCAAACACATGCACACCTACGTCCAGAGCATTTTCTCTGCGCAAGGTGCACAATTCCTACAAAAAAGAATAAACCACGCACACACCAAAATATACATTAAAAGGTCAAAATGTGAAAAGGGTCAAGGAACTTAATTTTCCTTTCTTTAAGTTGAAAGGTTTGGCATTAGAAAACATTACCTCTTGAAGATGAATGTTTGGATGTTGATGGCAAACTGTGCAGTTGGCGTCATTAAACCTGCATCTCACATCATCGTCATCTGGATCATGTGCCAGCAAACGAATGCTCTGGAAGCAGTTCTGAGGAATCCTGTGTATCATTAAGACGATGGAGCAAGATTATTTATTTAAGGCATTGAATGTTTCTGTTAATAAAAATGCAAATGTTAGATATATATATAAACATTTTCATGATGTCATTTTAGAAAGCGCACACCTTATGTTTGGAATTGCTGCTGAAACAGGGGATCTGTTTGGAGACTGAGTGTCAGATCGTCGACCAGCGTCAACATGAGTGCGAAGCGCCCATCCACCGACACCATGAACATTATCCTCCCAGCAGCAGCCAGAGGAACTGATAGAGATATTTAATAAAATGCATGTGCATTTTGTTAATACGTCATTTAGTTTTATGTGTTTAAATACATGGGAACATATAATTCACTTTATGCATTAACTATGGAACTTGTTCTTTAACATATACACATTTTTTCAGATCATTAGGGACTGTATTTATTTATTTGTATCTGTTATGTGTATTTTGTGATTACAATGTAAGACTATCAATTACTTAAGGCAGAGCCTTAGATATTATATAAAAACAGCATCAGAATTACCTCAGAATGAATGGACCATTACTAGTGACATTGGTGGCCATGTAAACCTCTGATTGGCACCACAGATTTTCAGCTGCACTGTCCGTCACCACAGGTTCGGTGTTAGTGAGGATGCCACATGATCCACTTTCACAGATCCAGTCAGCCTGAGAACCACAGGGACCCCTACTGGATTCTCTGTAGTAAAAGTGCATCTGCCAAAAACACATAGAGGAGACCGGCTTTGTTGTCACATGATTTACATAAACTACATGACATGCTTTATATGATTTTTTTTTTATAAGGAAAGGTTTATTTTGGGACTTTGAAAAAAAAAAATTAAAATAAATGAAAATTATAATGTTGACTTGGCATCTACCATAATTCAAATAAATATGTTTAAGATAAAGAATTAAAAATACTAAAACTAAAACTAAAACTAAAAAAAAAATGAAAGCTATATAGAAATGTGTAAAAATAATAAAATGATGAAAGCACATAACAAAATTATTATTAAATTTAAAATGTGAAAACTGTAAATATAAAATATCAACAAAAATAAAAAAATATATATCAATAAACACTATAATATTATAAATACATAATATGATAATAATTAACAATAATAAAACAATATTGCTTTGCACCACAGTAAGCTGAGAAACTTCAGGAAATTAAATATTCATGATCTAAATTTAGATTGCTTAATTTGACATTGAATGACAGTAATACACAGAAATAGTACAAGTAAAACAAATAAAAAAATAATACAAATAAACAAATTAAAGTGAGACTCGTTAAGTTGCAACATTTCAAAACCGGATTTACCTCCACTGTTCCATCTGGAAATCTGTTTCCAGGCGTGAACATCATGGAACCCCCATAGAAACCTACGGCTGGTCCCAGAGCGAGAGCCAAGCTCAGTAGCAGCAGCATCGTGCCGTGTGCCATTGTGTCTGTCGGAATCGCACAGTGAGCAATGCTATATACTGAGAGATGGGTGGATACTTTCTAAGTTATTGTTTGAGTTGTTCCACCAGCTGAAGACAAGCATGTGATGAATGACAGGAATCAGCTTCCTTGAAAAGTAACATACACGTGGATTATTTTTTGACTTTGAAAAAACTGTATTTTTTCAAATTAATTAATGCATGTTGAATTATTTTTCTTACTGTTCACCAAGGTTAAAATACAGTTTAGAAATTATAATTTTTATTAAAATATTTTTTGCAGTCTGCATTCCAATCAAGAGGAAATCCACATTCCTCAAACATGATACCAGATATTTACGAGGTTTTTCAGATGATGTATTTCAGATTCAGAAAATCACTACCATCTGATAAAATTGAAAATTAGGCCATTCCCATAGGAAAGAAAAATCAAAAGTGAGATCTCTTTAACATCTCAAATATTTCTCCTAGACAGAAATGAGGTTACTTGAAGATCAAATGGAGATTTTTGCTTGTGTCTCCAGCTTCTCAAACTTGTCTCCTGAGACGAAAACTCTAACATTCTCACAGTGGTCTCCTTTAAAGCTTTAAAAGAGATCTCAACAACATCACACACTGTACTCAGATATTTCTCCTCAAGTTTGAGAAGCAGGAGACTCAAGCAAAAGTTTTCATTCAATCTTAAGGTAACCTCATTTCTGTCTAGGAGAAATATTTGAAACGGTAAAGAGATCACTTTTTTATTTTATTTTTCTTCCCTTTGGTTAGCTTTAATGTCATTTATCTACAATATTTCAATCAAAGACAATACAGTTGTTTTACGTAGACAGTGTGTGATTTAACAGAGGAAACCATAACCTATATTAACATACATGCAAAAATGGGCTGTACAAGACACAATTTTAATACTAAACAAAGCAAAAAAACAAAAAACAAAAAATCACTGGGACACTGGTTTTACATTTGTTAAAAAAAGGTATTGCTTTTATACTAAACATCTTACTTGTAAGTCCTTTCTAGTGTGTTTGGAAAATGTGGTTTATACAATACTGGGCACTGAAGATAAATTTAAACATTTAAACTAGTAACCCCTGATATTCTGAAATTTTTAATGCTATTTAAATGATAGTTTTAGTATTTGCAATATTAGTAAAAATTTAAAGTTTTTCCTAAAATAAAACCAAAGACATCTTAAGACAAAGCTGATATCTTAATGAGACATATAAGAGAAGCACCCTTAGTATCCTGAGCGTAGAGTAACCTCCGTCAGAGCCATAGCCTTGTGGGCAGCGCGTTGATGTAAAGCACCTCAGACAACATGGGTCTGAATCCCAGCTAAAGGTACTTTCCTGCTCCTGTTCAGTTCTCACCTGTCCAATTGTTTCCTGTCTCTACTCCTACTGTCCTGACAATTAAAGGTGAAAAACCCCATTGCAATAAAAACAGCAACCTCTGAGCAGTAAAACATTTTTATAATGGAGTCTTGAAAGAGATTACAGCAAGACAATAATGAGATCTCCCATGTTTCTCACACGTTTCTCTCCCATTGTCATTTTGGATTCCTTTCTTTCAGAACTTTCTTATGTCTCAGTTGTGTCTACTTTTATTTCTACTAAGGATTTTTAGGAGAAACATCTGAGACACTGTTGAGACTAAAATGAGAAATACATGAGAATCACAATTACGTCTCCTGAGGTTAGAAAGAGCAACCACTGAGCAATAAAATATCCCTATAATGGAGCCTTGATAGAGATTGCAGCAAGACAATAAAGCTATATTCTATGTTTCTCTCAACACATTCTCTGTTTTGACTCTTATTTTATCAAATATTTCTCATGTCTCATTTGTGTCTACTTTCATTTCTCCTAAATAAAATTAGCAAAAAAAACAAAAATGCTGTTGATACTAAAATGAGAGATAGTCTCCTGAGCTTAGAAAAAAGAAACCAACTGAGCAATAAATTTTTCCTATGGGTTGTTTACTCAACGTTATGTCATTCTAAACTGGTATACTTTTTTATTTATTTATTAATTTTTTTTATTTAATACAAAAGATGTTAAGCAGAATGATTTAAGTCTTAATCACCTTGTATTTCATGTGTGAACATTTCCACAAAAATAAACAGACACTAAAGCAGTCAGACCTTAACATTCCCCAAAATCTCTTTTTGTGATCAAAGGAAGAAAGAACTCATACAGGTCTGTAAAAACACTTTTAGATCAGCCTTTCCTTTAGGGCAGGTTGCGACCCTTGAGAAACATGAGGTTTATAAAATTGAAGCTGAATGTTGACTTCTCTCCACCTCATGAGTCTCAGAGCGCTGATTAATTATCCTAATGTATACAACAAATAGCCCCAAGCGGCGATTATCGTGGTTCAAGCACAGCCCATTGGGCAATTGATGTTGAGAAGACATCAAAGTTGACATAAAAAAACAGGTCAAATATTCAAGTCCAACTGACGTCAATAACTTGGAATGCCATAGATTTGATGTAAACTGAACATCAAACATTGTGGCCCACACATACATTCAGTCAATTTCAGTGTGGGATTAACTTCTTATTTTCACTCACTGGAAGACATTCCTGTCCAAACTGAACTTAAAATGATGTTACAGCATCATCATCAATGACTAATATATATAGAGAATATGTTACAATGGCCATCTCTCTTTTCAATACGAGTAGACCTATATTTAAGTGTATTTCTATGGAAGTATTATTTTATGTACCATATCTCAATAGACAAATAATATTGTCTCTTCATTTTAACTGGACCGCAATATATGCAGTCATGTCAAACAACTTGACAAATAATTTCTGAAATTAGGATATATAAATAAATATGAAGGTATTTTGGAGATCACAGATTTCTTTGGAAACTGATTAAACTTGTTTTAGCCTTTATTATACTTTATGAAACTATAATGAATGTTATGCACAGTTAAAATATTTAATAATTTACACAGATGTTAAGCTACACAATCTATAATTTGTTGTCTTGTGCCTCTCTCTTATGGACAACAACATTAGTTTTACGTCCTTCATCTCTCAATAGTACAATGTGTTGTAGTCCGTCGGACATTGCAGTGCTTCTGCAACTACGGGCACTTTCACTGCGGGTCCCAGCAGTGAAATTTTAGATTTATATTACAATTTGTCATATGATGCTTTGTAAATATATTCACAGCGTCACTACACACATAAATATAATTAATGATTAATGTGATTTAATATAAAATTATGAAGCATTTATAGGTCCAAACACCTTTTTGTTTTGTCCTACAACTCTGGTCACAATGTTGAGATACATAAAATAAGCTAATTGAATTAAAATTTGACATTATTTCAAATGGAATTGTTTAATATACATGTTAATTTACAGCATCCTAATTTTTTTTGTATTAATTACTGATCATTTTTATGATTTTTTTTAACTAAATGTGCCTGTCCCACACTTTTGAGTCCTTACCGCAGCAATGAAAAAAAAGGACTTTTATTATCACATTATATCAAAGACAAACAAGTCTAATGTCTATGGGAAAAGAAATCAGCACATGAGCACATTACTGACAGATCTGGCCACCTCACTACCTCACTCACAATATAAGGTAAATATCATCTTTTCTGTGCCAGTAATTATTGTGTGTCCTTACCATACAGCTTAGTAATTATGTACTTTGAACTACATTTTAAAAACAAATGTGCATTACGGCTTAATTCATGTATATTAAGATTTCCGCAACATGTCTTTACCACAGCAAATTTAAGTGTTACAGTAAAGACCTTGTGTTGCGGTAGAGACAAGTTTAAAGTTTACTGTGTATTAAATTACAAATATTATTGTAAATTATATTTAAACATGTCATTTTGTAACCATAGATGAGACCAAATTCATCAACAATAAGATCAAAGAAATGCAGAGATGAAATGAGAAATGTATTTGCAGAAGGAAAAAGAACGTTACAAAAAGAGAAAGGAAAATGGGCACATAGTGTATCTCCCAGCTGACAAAAAGAGAGAAAAATCTGAAAAGAAGGCAGTGGAAGATAAATAAAAGAAACCAGAGGGCAAAAAACAGTTTGAGTTCTTTACTGCAAAACTACTACTATCTTTTACACATGCAATACCTTCTGTTTTCTTTTTATTTTACTGTTGTTCTGTACAGTAGCCTGTTTTTGATTTCATGGCATTTTAACATTTTGTCCTTACCAACACAAGATGTCATTACTGCAGCTCTGCTTTATTTAATTTTATTTTTTCATATTTTTTTAATACCAGTATTTACAAAACTGCAAATAATGTAAAAGCTATTGAAATATAAATTTTTTATAGAAATTAAAAAAGAAAAAAATATATATAATGAACGTTACTGTAACGTTGCGGTAAGGACATTTTGTAAGAAGAGCTGAAAAACATAAAAAATAAAAATGTTCCAGATCTAAATCTTAATGACTCTTGACATTTTTATATGTATCACAGACTACGATGGTTCAAATTAAAATTCACAGGGGTTGATTTTTCTAAATTTTGGAGAGTCAAAAGTGCCCGTAGTTGCAGAAACACCCCAATAAATTAGTAGCCATTGCTTCATGCTAAACTATATTTTCTAAACCATTTGATGAATCCAAATTCTTTTGATAACTTTTTGTCATGAGGGTCTCTAGAAAATAGGCTACACACAAAATTTGGCATTATTTTGACTGTAACCTGTATACTTGTGGAGATATGAGCAAAAATGTAAAAGAACTTATTATAGCAGCACATATGATCTGATCGGGGTGTGTGTGTGCACCTGAGTAGTGGGAGAGATTTGGGACCATCCTGAGAAATTTGCTGTTTCTACTACTTACGGTTTTGGCTGGCCAGACACTCTTAGGGCAGAAAAAGAATAATAATAATACGAAGAAAAACAGTACAAACACAATAGGGTTCTGGCACCTTCTGTGCTTGGACCCCTAATAAAGTTGCCTTTGAATTAGACAGAGCCAACTGCTTTTTAATAGACTTGTTTGCTCAGAAACAGTAGCTTAGGACGCCTTTATATCACATCTCATATGAAAGAGTGGAGAGGAAAAGAGTGTGAGAGAATAAATTCTGTAGCTAGTAATTTTTGTTTTCAAACTGATTAATAAGAAACAGTTGAAGTGAACAAAAGGGTTTTGTGTAATGCAGAACATCCCCAGCAAATTTGCCTCCTGTTGTGTTTGTCTAAACAGTCAAAGCGTTGTTTTATTCATTGTGAATAAGATTCCTGGAGACAGTTTCAGAATCTTCTGTCACTGTATATGATTTTAAAGGTTTAGAATAGATAGATTTTATGCATTTACATGATTAAAAACCTGTTGTAAAGCATTGTAAAAACATTGTTGTTACCATTCACTTGATCTTATAATAATAATTATTTTATATATATAGAGTATGTATGTGTGTGTGAATGTAATAAGAAATGACTGAATATTATTTCATCTTTGTATATGATTATAGTGCCTTGCAAAGGTATTCATAACCTTCATATTTTTGTTTTGTTTTATGTTGCAGCTTTATGCTAAACTGCTTTCCCCCCCACATTAATCTACACTCCATACACCATAATGACGAAGCACAAAATAGATTTGTGACAACTTTGCAAATTTATTACAAATAAAACACTGAAATACATACATAAGTATTCATACCCTTAACTCAGTAATTAGCTGAAGCACCTTTACAGCCTCAAGTCTTTTTGGGAGTGGTGCAACTAGTTTTGCACATCAACATTTGTCAGTTATCTGCCATACTTCTTCTCACCTCTTCACCTCTCAAGCTCTGTCAGGTTGGATGGGGGCAGATGCACATTTTCAGGTTTCTCCAGAAATATTGTCATGTTGGATGGTGAACCTTCTGCCCAGTCTGAGGTTCTGAATGCTCCAGACTAGGTTTTCATTAAGGCTATATCTATATTTTGCTCTCTTGAGCTTTTCAGTCCCTGCTGCTGAAGAACAGCCCCACAGTATGAGGCTGCTACCAGCACACTTTACTGTTGCGATGGTAGTCTGCAGGTGATGAGCAGAGCGGGTTTCCTTCAAACATGATGCTTGGAATTGAGGTCCAGACCAGAGAATCTTGTTTCTCTCAGTCCGAGGGTCCTTTAGGTGCTCTGTTGCAAGTTCCAAGTTGGTTTTTATGTGTCTTCACTGAGGAGACGATTGAGTTTGGCCACACCTCTATAAAGACTGGATCGGTGGAGTGTTGCAGTGATGTTTGTCCTTTTGTAAGTTTCTCCCATCTGCATATATGATCATGGAGCTCAACTGACCATCAGTGACCATCAGCTTCTGTCTAACCAAAGCCCTTCTCCATCAGTTGCTCAGTTTGGCCAGCTAGAGGAAGAGTTCAGGTTGTTTCAAACTTCTTCCATTAAGCGTAACGGAGACTACATGCTTCTGTGACCCTTCAGTGAAGCAATTTTTTTTCTGAACTCTTCCCCAGATGTGTGGCTTGATGCGATCCTGTCTCTGATCAATACAGGCAGCTCTTTTGATCTCAGGGCTTGTTTTTTGCTCTGATATGCATTTTCAGCTGTTTTACCTTTTATTAAGACGTGTGTGCCTTTCCAAATCATACTCATTCAAATTAACTTGCCACACAGGTTAACTCTACTCGAAGTGAAGTAACATCTACAAGCAATATGAATGCTCCTTACCTAAATTTCAAGTGTCCCAGAAAAGGGCATAAATACTTATGAAATTGAATAATTTCAGTTGTTTTTTTTTTTCTAATAAATAATCAAAGTATTAATACAATTTATTTAATAAATGTCTTTATTGTCTAATGAATGCTTCCTTGCTGAATGAAAGTATTAATTTCTTTTATTTAACTAAATGAAAGGTGTTCAAAACGTAAGGCAATATTTTTTTTATTTTTTTTTACAATTTTAAAAAACAAGTTTTTCGTCTGCATTTTAAAATATGATCCGGACTGAGAATTTCCTCGCCTTCTAGACATTTTTGGAGACATTCTCAGGCACACGCCCCTCCCATCAGAGCGAATCTCTTTTGATTTACACGAACCTTGACCAATCACAGCAGCCGAATGTTTGTGAGGGGCGGGATTTCCTTCAGCTTCATCGCTGGATGATCTGCTGCAGCGCTAGGTGACACGTAACGAAAGGTGCGATTAGGCCGCTCTAAACTTCAGATAATTAGTAAAAAAGACTGCTTTTCTTTATGTAGAAAACCCAACAGAGCTTCGAGGACCGACTACAACCGTATTCGTCACTTTTTTAAATCTGTTGAATGCCTTTGGAAAACTTGGCGAAACGTGAGACTCTTGTAAACATTTCAGACAACGTTACACAAGTCGTCCGAGCAATTGTTCACGAATATAATGTTTCATGAGGAGTCCCGGAGAGGACGGAGTTGTTTCTGTACTGAAGAGTGAAGAGAAAAGCATTCCCGGGAAAGTTTCTGTGGAATCCAGGAGAGGAGGGAACATGGGCAACGGCGTGTGCTCCAGGAAGCAGAAGAAGATTTTCCAGTCTCTGCTGATGGTCACGGTGGTGTTTGGGATGATCTATGGGGGGATGTTTTCTTACGAGATGCACAAACAGCTGAAGAGGACAGAAGAGATTGCTGTGAAATACCAGCAGCACCAGGAGTCTCTTTCCGCTCAGCTTCAAGGTAAAATAAAACACACGTCGTCGCGATGACGTCACGGCGCAATAAACATTCTATAAACTTTGGAAAGTTGCAAGTTTTTGGCCAGCGAGCTCTGAAACATTATTTACTGTGAGTGACCGTCCTGTTGGCTTTTTGATGGTGGTGTTGTGGTTTAGTGGTTAAAGCTCTAGAGAGGTCATCAAACATTTTAGGTGTAAATCACGTAAAAGATTGGAATGTCACATGACACGATAGATGACATTTTTTGAGTGCATACTGCATACTGACTGTCTTCTCATGTTTCTGAAAGTTTCAAGACCTGTTCATAGACTGTTGTGGTGTTGTATAGTGCTTGAGAAAGCTCTAGGTTGGTAACCTGAAAGTCTGTTCAAATCATATAAAATAATGAATCCACAAGTTGTTAACTTGCTGACACTTTTTTGTATGTTTTCCACATTTATCTTTAGAATGAAGTTTAATAGAGTGGAGTGGGGGGTGGACGATGCACACTTTTAAAAGATAACCAAAGGATTTTTAGTTCAAACCATATAAAGTGATTCCATGTGGTAATGCACAAATTTCATCTTTTGCCTGACACTGATGCATATTTAAAGAAAGTATGCAACCCCTTTAATGCAAGTCATATTTTGCTGCAAATTCATATCTGTTGCAATTCACGCACAGTGAGGTGTATTTGAAATTGATCAAGAAAAAAAAAGGTTAGAAATTTTTGCTTTTTTTGTGTGTGTGTGTGTGTTGCTACTGCAGTGATTCCCTGCAGGCAGCTGCCGCTGAAGATGCTCATTTTTATGCAGAACATTTTGTTTGCAGCTAGCTTGTTTCAACCTGTGCCTAAAATCACAGGCTTTCATTCTATTGTCCCGCGGAGATGGGCTTCTCTGTTTGTCTGCCCGTCCAAGCTCAGTATGTTGCTGCTGAAAGGGCACGAAGAAATGGCCTTTGTCTTTAGATCTCAAGCAGATCTATGTTAAACTGCTGGAGAGTAAACTTTGCCATAAATGCTCAGGGCTCAAAAATTAGATTTTAACAGGTAATATGATGATAAATAAAATTGTAAATCTGTTGACTTTGTAATTCTTTTAAGTTAAGAACACACACACACACATTTAGTATTTAATTTTAGAATAATTATACAATTAATTATAATTTAAAAGTGATTTTTAATAAATGTTTCTATATTTATTCCATTTATATAGTTCATATTTGTCATTTTCTAGAATGCACATTTTCTAGTTCATATTTCTTTCTAGAAGCTTTTTTATATTTGTTAAATAAAATGTAAATATTAAATAAAATGTAACATTTAATTTTATTTTCCTTCCATAAAGACTTTTATAATATAGATGTGTAATTATTATAGAATTAATTATGCTTAATTGTGCATAATAATTTATAACAGTAATTTTTAATACTTATATAAATTAATTATATAAATATTATAGATTTTTACTATGGGCTTTAGCACGTGAGATCTTTAAACTCATGGGTCATTTATATCCTGAGCACATGTGCTTCCCATCACACAAACAATTTTATTTTTATTGTACCACTAGGAGGTCTTATGTTGAGACTGTGTTAGTCAGCTGTGATTACTGCCTTCAAGTCATAATCACTGCACAGCCTCTTTAATCAGTATAATCAATCAGTACTTGATGTGTCAGTAATGTAATGATAATTGTAATGGGAGGATACAAGACCAGGCGCAAGGGGTCGGAGGACGCAGACCATGACATCACTTTTTGAGAAGCAACCTACACTTCTGGAAAAACACAAATATGGGGAGGGAAGGCTCAGTCAGGCTTCATTTCCTGTGGCATTTCAGATTTTGGAGGAAGGCTGCTGTGCACAGCTCATGTTACATATAAAAAGTCAGTGCACTCTGAGAGCAGCAGGGGCAACTTTTCATTCTGATGCCATTAGAGAGAAATTAAGAGGGTCGAATGTGGCTCTCAACGGGTCAGTGGATCACATAGTGGAGAGAAAACCTTCAAAAATAGCTCAGCTCACTTTACTTTCTGACTGTGATTCTGCAAAAGCTGGTTGTTGTGGGGTATCTAGATTTTTTTTGTTTTCTTTTTTTAATTGTGTTATTTTTAGCATGTTATTTGCATGTTAACAGATGCTTTATAGTTTGCACAGTAAAATCATTATTTGCTTTGCAAAATGTAAAATTATTATTATTTTTTTTAATATAGCCACTACAGCCATACACATTCACACAGACTTTTTATTTTATGGAGGAAGTGGTATTATGGATTATAGACTGACATTTTGGTCAGAAGCAACAGCTTAAAGTTAAAATGCCTTGATGGATTTATTTTTATTTATTTATTTATCCAAAATTGAAACTTTTAAAAAACTTTTAAGTGACATAATTCAACTGATTTAGTGTTCTATTCACATAGGACACATTATTGTGTTCACAACACAAAGGTTTCAAGAGACAAAAACATAGCACTCATGGTGCTATATAAAAAAATGACACATGATATGACAAGACAGCCAAACATATTTGTTTGCAGTTTTGCATAGACCAGCAGGTAAAAAAAAATAACACCAACTGTAGCTAAAAGATAAGCAAAAAAATATCTAAATAACCTTTTATGGCACAAAACTGTTGGATGCATTTAAACATTAATGCTATCCACACCTGGTGATAAGAAATGTGACCGCTTTTATCTTGATTGTATTGTTGAAGGTGGTGAACGAGTGTTACATAAGCAGTGCTTTGATGGATGTAGCTGCGCTGCATTAGAGAGGATGAATTTAGAGATTACAATGCCTTACAGCACAGTAAAGCACAGAACAGAGTTGCTAAAAAGTTGCCTTTTACACTGAAGTTTGAGTATAGCTGTGTCAGCACACCAGTACCAAATCTTGTTCTCCCTCTTTCTTCCTCTCAGTTGTGTACGAGCATCGCTCCAGATTGGAGAAGTCTCTTCAGAAGGAGCGGCTGGAGCATAAAAAAGCCAAAGACGGCAAGTTTTTTTTATAATACATGACAGCATCCATGATTAATAGATGAAGAGGAAATTCTGAAGTGTAATGACATCCTGTAGCTTGCATGATGGATAAACTGGTGCAGCCCAAAGCCACTATGTCATGCCAAGTGTCAAGTTAATAAGATCCTAAGAGTATTCGGACACCCTTAAGCCAAGCGTTTAATGCATGACTGTCATTGCAGTGAGAACGAAATAATAGCATGCAATGCTTAATACCTGTAACACTTGTTTTTGCCTTTTCCTCACAGATCATCTTATGTATAAACTAGAGGCTCAGCAGTCTCTCAACAAAGAAAAGGTATGTTGTTTTGTGAGCTACAGCATAAGGGATGGTTTTCATAGAGTAAAAACTTGAGTTGTGAAACTGCAGGAGAAGTTTTTCAAGAGCACATGCTTTGCCCTACAGTCAAATACTCATCTGGTTGTTTGTATGCGAATAGCTCATATGTTTCTCGGATATAACAGCCTGTGGCTCTCTGGCATGGCATTTAGATGTGCAGTGATGGCTTAAAAAATGACCAGGTTTGTTTGTATTTGTTTGCTTACAGCAAGATGCCAGCGTCAGGTTTAACTCTCTGCATTCGCAGCATCAGATTTTGAAGGTCAGTGGGGAAAACACATCTACACAAAAATGGTGGTTTGTGATGTACTGTAAAATATGCATGCCTTTTCATCCCACAACAAACACAGATAATTCACTGTTGTGTGTCTGTGTGTGTGTTTACCATCAGAACCAGCATGATGACCTAAAAAAACAGTATTATGAACTACAAGAGCGACATCAGCTACAAGATGATGAACACAACAAGGCAATAGATGAACATAAACAGAGACACCAACAACATAACAAATCACCTGCACTCTAAAAGGTTGAATTTGAAGTCTAATGCACTCCTAATGACTGAATCTTAAGCTTCTCTTATTAACTCTAAGGAATTACAAGCTGCAGTCATTTCAGCTGACTCTCTTTTTCTCTTTTCTTCTGCAGACAATATATATAACCTACGTGAGGA
This sequence comes from Cyprinus carpio, assembly GCF_018340385.1. Classification (NCBI taxonomy): domain Eukaryota; kingdom Metazoa; phylum Chordata; class Actinopteri; order Cypriniformes; family Cyprinidae; genus Cyprinus; species Cyprinus carpio. Next base: position 26,462,352 of record NC_056614.1, read on the forward strand.
GAACAAGCAGCTGAGAAAAGCTCATCAGGAAGTCTATGTGCAGCTTCAGGACACCAGGGTAAAGCCGAAAAGCACTATGGGTTTTGCTTTATATCAGCACAATGCTTCAGGTCTTTTTAGAGGAATAGCACAAAATGTGTTATGATTATTGGTATATTTAAGATGAATGGGTGAATTTTGTGAAAATATGTCTGTTATGGCAGCACTAAAATTCTCCAAAAATAAATACATGCAAACAGACAAACAAACAAACAAACAAAAAAGAATAAATAAAATGAGAAAATATGCATGTATGAAGTATGAAGAAGCTGAATGTTTTTTTTAAGGACCATTAGGAATTTTTAATTTGTTGCACATTTAAAGCACGTCAGTATAAAAATCCGTAGTTCGATTTATTTCTTTATTACTGTATATTTAAAAATAAATAATTATGTTTATTTGTTTAAAACATTCTAAATTAAATCAGTACTCCAAGTATTACAATGATGTAATTTTTACTATGCTTATATTTAAAGAATTACAATTACTTACCAATTTAAATAATGTTTGATTTTAATATATTACAAAGTAGGGAGTAATTGTTATGATTATGAAATAATTTCACATTGCAAAAAATATTACTGTTTTTCAAAGACTTTTTTTTTCTTTGTAACATATATACATCTATATATTTTTCTTTTGGTTTTTGAGGGGGAAAAAATGTCAATTTTCATGAAATTCACCTGATTAGAATTATATTTATTTATGATCCATGTTTCCCTGATCCATCTGCACATCATTCAGTTGTACTTCTACACACTATCCATACAAATATTCAGTGTGGTTTTCCTGAATGATTATATCTGAGCGTTGCCTGTGATGCTCCTTCTTGTAGCAACAGCACAAGAGCTTAAAATCTGCCCATGACCAGCTTGTGTTGACGCTGGAGGACCACAAGAGTGCGCTAGCTGCGGCCCAGGTTAGGGTGGGTGTGTGTGTAAATGTGCTTTAATCAGGTGGAGTATGTGTTTGCTGTGCATGCATCCTGCTGACTGAACAAACACTGTGCAGAGCACATCCTGTGGGAAATACAAGTCCAATTTCACATAGCTCATGTAAGCAGCTTGCAAATGGTGTGTATTTATTTCTGCACCCATATTAACAGGTTGCAGTAGTCTATGTAAGAAATGCAATGCTGTGTATTAGATTCATAGCTGAAAGTAGCATTTCAGGACTGAACCTGTTTTTGCTGCGAGAAAGATTAAATTTGCTAAACTTGGCAGAAAATATAGTAAACCTACTTATCAGCGTGATTATTTCCAATGTTTTGCACTTGAATAATTAGCCTACCTTTATAGTTGCCACTGCCATTATACCACACATATTTTGGTCAAGTCTACACGCAATATGTTTAATAAAAGTAAAATTATTTGCACGTTTTGTATGGTGCAGTTTAATTATCATTGTATGTAATATAATCATTGAATGCAAATGTAAAATATTGTATTTTTTGTACAAACATACACATAATTTTATATAATTTTTTTGAAATTTTAAATTAACAAAGATTTATTATAATGTTATTTTAGTATCATTAAGATATTATTTAAATTTTTAGATATATTTTTTATTAATATCGTTTTTTTCAGTTTTCATTTTAAATTTATTAAAAAGTTAATGTTTTATTAATTTTGTTCATTTGGGTTATATAATTGTATTTTAAAAAAAAAAAATCTGTTTTAGTTATTTTAATACATCAAATTGAATAAAATGAATAAAAAAAACATTTTATATTATATTTCACTTAACATTTATTCTTTATTTTATTTATGTTTTATGTTAATTTATTTTATAGTATTACGTAAAATTCATTTTCTTTATGGTTTTAATTTTAATTGACTATAATAACAAATAATATTATTTTTTAAAGAAAAGTTGTTTTCTTTACAGGGAAATGATTATTTTATTGTAATAAATATGAGATGCAAATTATATCGTATGCTATACTACTTAGCTCCAATGCATATTTTTCAGCCTTTTTTTTTTTTTTTTTGACCGGAATCATGATTTTTATACTGTCCCTATCCAAATAAATATCTAAATAGTTCAATTAAATTTTATATATTTATTTATTTATTTAATTTGTGTGTGCTATGCATTTTCATATTTAACAACATATACCAAACTCTATTGACATTAACTGTAGGCTGTGCATTTCCTGTGCAATTTGCATGAAAAATTTTATTTGTATGGCTTCGTCCCAAATCAGTTGCCTAGGAGTTTTTTTAGCAATTAGGATGCTGCCTATGTAGGCAGCAAGACAACTCCCTAGGTTTTGAATCAGAGCTAATATGTTAACCCAGAAATCATTTTGTTTTCTGCATAGCACCGCATATCAGTTATGCAGAGAAACTGCTGTCAGTGTGAAAGCAGCACCTGATCCTGCTGATACAGTTAGACTGCAGGCTGCTTGCTTGAGCTGTGTCAAACAGGCCTAAGCCTGCATTTCAAGTCCGGTCGCATTCCAAAAGGCCGTTGTCATCTCTCACACACACTCTCTTTCTTTCACTCGTTTCTACAGAACTTCTTGCCCTGGTTTAGTATGCTAAAATGTGCATGACTCTGACAAGCAAACATGCTGTACTTCCTGTTTACTCGCTCCATCTCTGCGGCTTTGTGAAAGCAGATGTACAGATGCTCGTTAATTAGGACTGTCACTATCTGCTTTCTCAGGATGATAGGGAAGGATGCTGGGAGGCAGTGGGTTTAACGAGTGTGTGTTTGCACTTGTTCTCCTTTCAAACCCACACATCCAGCGTGTTATTTTCCTTCCATATGCTGCCAACACTTGGCATTTAACCAGAAAAGGAAAAAAAAAAACAGGTACCCAAGTGAAGGAGAACTGGGTGAAAGAAAGGTTAGATTAGGTTAGATTAGTATTTGGCTAAGAATTGAAGGTGACATTTTGACATCATACGTTAGCATTGTGCAAATAACACCCAAAATTTTAGTAGCTCTTCTTCCCTCTAATTTGTTTTTGCATCTATTCTAATATTGCATGTCATGATTGTTTATTTGATGCACAAGAACTTGGAAAGATGTAGCATTGCATCTATTTTGAATGTTTAATATGTGAATATCTGAATCTTTTCAGACTTTTACACTTAAATTAAATTAATTCTAATTTTGAAACCAGTGCAAAACATATGCTATGGAATACTTATATATATATATTGTATTGTATTTTTGCAGTTAAATAAATGCAGTACAGACCAAAAGTTTGGAAACATTACTATTTTTAATGTTTTTGAAAGAAGTTTCTTCTGCTCATCAAGCCTGCATTTATTTGATCAAAAACATACAGAAAAAAATGTAATATTGTGAAATATTTACAATTTAAATAATTGTTTTTAAATTTATTATACTTTAAATTATCATTTATTTCTGTGATGCCAAGCTGAATTTTTAGGATCATTATCACATGATCCTTTAGAAATCATTCTAATATGATGATTCATTATCAAAGTTGGAAACAGTTCTGCTGCTTAATATTTTTTCAGAACATATGATACTTTTTAGGATACTTTGAGGAATAAAAAAAAAAAAAAAAAAAAAAAAGAAGCTATGTTTTAAAATATAAAATATTTTGTAATAACAATATACACTACTGGTCAGTAATTTGGGGGGGTCAGTAATTTTTTTGATTCTTTTTTTTTTAAATAAAATCCAATACTTTTATTCAGCAAGGATGTGTTAAATTGATAAAAAGTCATTACAGTAAAGAAAATATATTATTAGAATATATATTATTAGAATTTTTTATTTTTATTTTGAATAAATGCAGTTCTTTTTAACCTTTTATTCATCAAATATATTAGACAGCAGAACTGTTTCCAACACTCATAATAAATCAGAATATTAGAATGATTTCTAAATGATCATGTGATAGACTGGATGTTACATGTGACACTGAAGGCTGGAGTAATGATGCTGAAAATTCAGCTTTGCATCACAGGAATAAATTATTTTTTTTAAAGTATATTCAAATAGAAAACTATTATTTTAAGTTGTAATAATATTTCACAATATTACTGTTTTTTCTATAATTATAATTAAACAAATTCAAAAAACATTAAAAAAAGAAACTTCTCCAAACTATTGTACTGTACTTTATATATATATAAAATATGAATTACTATATAAAATTTAAATAAAACCCTCTTAATATATATATATATTGTATTGTATTTTTGCAGTTAAATAAATGCTGCTTTCTAAATATGCTTTTGAATACACTCTTTTAATTAAATTAAAAAGTTATTATAAATGTTAAATTAATAACTACAAGAAATAAATTAAAACCATTTAGTTTTTGTAATATTTTCTACATGTAAAAATATCTAAATAATAGGCTTTTGTACACATGCTTTCATTTTAAAAAGTATAAATATTAAATTAATAAATATTTATGAAATAATTAAATATTAAAAACATGTAGTTTTCTAGTATTTTTTCAATTACATAAGGTTTTTTAAGTAATTGAAAACATACTAAAATATACTTTTAAAGGTTTTTAGGTTATTTTTTAAAATGTATTTTTAAATTGTAATATAAATATTAATTGATTAAATATGCATCACATATTTAATCACAAAAATAAATAAGTAAATAAATTTAAAACCATGCAATGTAGTATTCTAGTGTTAAGTACAGTTCTCTTTAAGTTCTCAATGAATTATTTAAATAATTATTTCAATAGATTGCTCTGATTTTCTTTCTGTTCTTGGTGTCTTTCACTTATAATGGTCTTTAATCTCTCTTTCTCTTCTGCCTTGTGTCATGTTCTTGATTTCAGCCTGCTGCGTTTTTTGCCTGTTTCAGTTAACCTCCAAATATTTCGCCAGTGTATATGAGGCCTTCATTCTAAAGTGGGATGTTGTACTAAATGTGGTTGGTCTCGATGGATTACAGGTTCAGGTGGATGAATATAAACAGCTGAAGGAAACGCTCGATAAGATGCCCAGTCTGAGACATGCTGCAGGGCAGCCTCAGCCGCATGTAGACACTCAGCCCCTCCAGAACGGGAACGCAGAGGAGCTCCATCAGCACCAGGACGCTCAGCCAGAGGTAGTAAAGCTGTTTACCCATCATGTATTCAAAACTGAGGTTTTTCCCACTCGTGTCACTGGTTTGAATGGTCCGTCTCATGTGGATCTCGTCAGGCGGGGAGACATGACGAGGTTGAGAAGCCTCAGCCACACCACGGGGAGGAGGATGGAGAAATGGGAGGAGCTGAGGAGAGGAGAAGAGAGCTGGCAGAGGAGGAGATGGAGCAGGCCGGGCAGCCACAGAAACTGGAGGAGGAGTTTGATGTGGCGCATAATGAAGTGGAAGAGGAGGAGCCACAGGCCAACCAACCAGATGAAAATGCGCTGGAGAGGGAGCAACGTCACGCTCATGAGGTCAGCACTCAAACATTAGAGCAGGGATGCCCAAATCAGGGCCCACAATGACCTTTGATTTAGCTACATTTCAAAAGGGGGGAAATAGGAAAAAACCAAACAAACAATTAACTGATATGTGTGAATGCATTTGCAAATACTTGATATATAACCTGATCATTTGCAATAATGAGTAAGTAAACAGTCCATTGTTTGGCTGTGGGGGTATTTCAGTATTAGTAATAAACATTTGCTATATATATATATATAGTTTAAAAAATTTTGTTTTTAGTAATTTTGTGTGGTTTTTAAATATTTCTATTAAGCTTTTATTTCCTTTTATTTCAGCTTTAATTTTAGTTATTTTAGAAATATAAAAAATATAACTTGTGTTTGATTGTTTTCTGGTTTTTATCGTGTTTGTTATACTTATATTTTTTAATTGTTTTTGCCATGAAAATAGCCTTAGATGCTGACATGGCATTAAATAAATATATACTTCTACTACTAGTTATTTTAGAATTGTTTTTTTTTTCAGTTAGCTGGCAAGGCAACATTTCTAATATTCATTTAAACTTCTGAAGTTTTTCAGTTAATATTACTGAGGAAAAACATGCCATTGAAGCATTTCTTATTTATGCTTCTAATTTGTCTTTTTGCTTTAATAGTTTTTGTTTTATGTTTATATTGAAATGTACAGAAAATTAAGCAGATTTCAATATAATGCAATATTTAATTTAATAAAATATTCACTTTTGTTCAAAAGCTTGCGGTTTTGAAAGAAGTTGATCAAAAATACAGTAATTTGAACTGTTTCTATATGAAAATATATTACAATGTAATTTATTCCCGTGATGCAAAGCTGAATTTTCAGCATCATTACGCTAGTCTACAGTGTCACATGATCCTTCAAAAATTATTCAAATATGCATTGAGTTGCTCTAAAAATTTGAAATATAAATCTTTTGTAACAATAAATGTCTTTATTATCATTTTGATCAGTTTAATGCACCCTTGCTGAATAATGGTATTCATTTCTTTAAAAAAAATGAACACACATACTGACCCCAAACACATTCTTAGCCATCATAATGTGCTGTTCTAAAGGTTAGGCAACCAAATAATTCTGTTTTATATTTGTGTGCTATATGTTTTTGTGCCTATTATGAATATTGACCTTAGCCAATACTCCATTCCTGCATTATCCTTCAGTTCAGTCTGCATTCTCTTTCTCAACATAAGGCCCTCACTCTTCTGTTCTTCCCCCAGGTGGCGCCAGCTGAGGCTCATGCGCAGGTGGAGCGGGTGAAGTCAGCGTACGAACAGCAGAAGGAGCAGCAGCGTCTGGCTGCACAGCTGGCGGAGGAGCGCAGACAACTGCACCTGCGCCAGGAGACCCTGCAGAAACAGCAGCTAGAGCAGCAGAAGGAGAGAGAGGAGAGGCTGCGTCTGCATAGAGAGAGAGAAGAACAGCAGAACAGAGAAGCTGATCTCAAAGAGCAACAACTCCAGCAAGAAATGCTCCGGTCAGACACCCTCCCTTAAGTTATGCAGTTATTCATTTATTTCAAAAACCATTACTATGAAAATGTAAATAAAGCAAAAAAGCTGCTATGAGAGATTGTTTGTTGCAGTGATTTCACCAAGGATTGTGGGCATATAATCACTGAAATGGGTGCAACAGCAATTTATTGTTTAAATAATATACATTAAATGAGTCAAAGACAAGACGCTCCATATTGGTAGCCACATCAAATAAAATGTACAAAAGTGATTTCACATACATGAAAGTATATTAAAGGCAAGTAATGTGTCTACTTTAAATTTTCAAATAACTGTGAAAATAAAATGTCAAAATATGGATGAAATAATGTTCCGTCATCATTCAGTGTAACAGATACATTTATGTAATTTCTGTCCTGTGCTTATAAAATAAGAAAAAGAAAAAGTGATCATAACTAAATTTAATTATATTTTAAATAAGTCGGAAGTCGTGGCCTAGTGGTTAGAGAGCTTGACTCCTAACCCTAAGGTTGTGGGTTCGAGTCTCAGGCTGGCAATACCATGATTGAGGTGTCCTTGAGCAAGGCACTGAACCCCAAACAATGTAAACAATTACATTCATTTTGAACAAAAATGGCAAAAAAAAAAACTGTTCCAGTAAGCATTTTTCTGCATTAATGAATAATGTGTGTTCACTGGCTTTTTTACAGTTCATTTCACAGATATCCAAGCCAGGAAACTGCAATGGTTTATTTTGTAAGTTCTTTTATTTTTTGTATTAATCAGGAAAAAGGCACAGTATGAAAACATGGATGCTGATATAGTCCAGGGAGAAGAAGATCCACAGATAGCGGAGGAGAAAGGTGACCATTCATGTGCTTTGATGATGTCACAGCAGTGCTACTTTTACTCAAAAAAAGGTCTTCTTCAATGTTTGGTGATATTTAACTACCTTTGCATTATATTTTTATATTTCTCTGTTATTTGTAGAGGAGAATGTGCACCATGAGGAGCCAAGGCAAGATGAAGCAGAGCATGTTCATCAGGAAGATGAGGTGTGTTAACTTATGTTATTGTAAACACATATACATGCACCAGTGTTCAAAAATAGGGCTAGGTTTGATTAGGTCCTTAAAGCGATGGTTCACCCAAAAATTAAATTTTGATGTTTATCTGCTTACCCCCAGGGCATCCATGATGTAGGTGACTTTGTTTCTTCAGTAGAACACAAATGATGGTTTTTAGCTTCAGGCGTTGCAGTCTCTCAGCAGTACAGTGCTTGGTAATGGTCACAGAATCTATGAGAGAAAAAAAACATGCACAGAATTTTTCATTACCAAGCACTGTACTGCTGAGAGACTGCAACAAAAAAATCATAATTTGTGTTCTACTGAAGAAACAAAGTCACCTACATCTTGGATGCCCTGGGGGTAAGCAGATAAACATCAAATTGTAATTTTTGGGTGAACTATCCCTTTAACACGGACACTGATAAAATGTTTTGTTTTTTAAATATTACTTACTGTATTTCTGTTTTAACCCAGTGTGTGTGAATGTTTGAACTGATGATAAATATGTTAATTTTACAGCATCCTGTAGTAGCAGATGTGGATCCGGAGGACGACCCCAACAACCAGGGGGAGGATGAGTTTGAGGAGGCGGAGCAGCAGCAGCCCCATGAGGAAGAGGAGGAGGAAGAGGCGGCACCTGTTGGCCACCCCGACATGCACCTGGCCGTTGAGAATCAGCACCAGCCGCCCGCCGATGAGCAGCTGGTGGTAAGTGACCGTGTTTAATATGCAATATTTGTCTGTGCATGAAGTTCCACACTTTTTTGTATAAAAAGAAAAGACTTGAGAGGAGTATGCATTGATTTAGTTTGAAAATTTTTACTGTTTTTGACATTATTTAATATGCAGCTTAGAAAGTCTGAAATGAGTTTTGTGCATTTTGTGCAGATGGCTGGAAACCCAGACCAACAGGAAGATGCTCTGGATGAGCAGTACCAGGAGGATGGAGATGATGAGGTTGGGTAACGCATGCAAATGCACACACAGTCCTAAAACAAATACGAATTGTTATTTGTTCTCTAACTGTAATGGGTTTCTCTCTCCAGGCCCAGGATGAGCTGGTAGATAATCAGAAGCGTCAGGCGGTGCGGGAGGAAGAGGGAGACCCGTATAATGAGGAGAATGGAGAACAGGTACGAAGGATTTATATTTTGAGGCTTGTTGAGTACAGGTGTGCTGTTAAGTTTCTAAGTCATCAGATTCACACCTTGCAACAATGCAAGGCAACTGCATTATAAAAGCACACCATAACAACCTAGTAATGCTCGAGTTATATATTATATACATTACAAATATTTTTAACTGGTTAAATATTTTATTTATAGTGGGTACTAGATGTCCCACTTTGACAGTAATGTTTATGTATGTTTGAGGAACTTTTTGATTGTGTTATTTTTTCACTCTTTGTATGTGGGGTAAGTTTTTTTTTTTTTGCATTAAATTGATTAAATGTGACAATAAAAATATTCACAGTATTACCAGTTTCAAAATCTGAACATTTGATTATCATAAAATCCTAGAATAAATATTTCAAGGATTCTATATAATTGTTAATGACATAAATGACCAACTTATTGTTGAGTATCTAAAATAAGCAATAATTTTGTTTCTTGTCAAAAAACGTTAATATTTTCTGAGACTGTTCAAACACTTTATGGTCTCTGTCGCTGCAATGTATCACAGATAGTGATGTAGTGCTCACATGTGTACGTTTTCACTTCTTCTTTTGTACAAGCTGCTGCTGTAACTGTAGACTGGTGGCAGCGGCACAGTTGGGTGAGTCAGATCGATTGCAGCGTCCTCAACGGTGTCCAGTTACTACCATGAGTCCATCCTCCATTTTCACCTCATCTCTTAGATTCAGGGAATGTTTATTCACATCTGTGCGCTTTAAAATAGAAAGGTCACCCAGTATTTAAAATATGTCATAAAATATGTACTCACCCTCATGTTGTTCCAAACCCATCACTTACTTTTTTTCAGTTAAACAGAAATTTGAAGTGGTTCGTAGCAAGCTACCATATTTGAATATTTTCTTTCTTTCTGCGTGTCTGTCCAGGATGAGGCCAGAGATCAGGATGTAGCGGTGAAGCAGGATAATCAGCCCGCCCAGCGTCCCGACGAGGATAACTACGAAGAAGATGAGGAGGATGAAGAAGGCAACGGTGATAAACCACCCAATCCCAGGGCAGAAATGTGAGGTGATTGAAAAGAAGGACAGCCAGCTGTTTGGATTGGGTTTCCCACCCAATATTCTTAAACATTGTGCCAGAAACGGCTCTGTTGGGTCCTGATGAATAGTAAACCGGTTTCACTTCCGGTCTGTGTGACTCTGAAACACCCAACCACTTAAAGACCAAACGCCCTGCTGTCTACCTTTACTGTACATCTGTCTATTGATTCTCGTGAATAAGTTCCATTTAAATGCGTTTGATTTCTTCGACTGGATGATGAATCTGAAAGCACAGATTTTAATCACCAGAAACTCTTGCACTGAAAGTTTTGCCAAGTGCCATTTTTTGGTAACTTGTGCTCCACATGCAAGATATATTCCATCTTTGAAGTGAAACAGCCTTATTTTAAAAGTTAAGACTGATTTTGATGGACAGGCAGCAGTCACCAATCAGCACCTGGCCCCGCCCAAACTTATGGTGTTAATTCATCCATCTTGATGATGAATAATTCAGGATGGGTTTGGCAAGATGCTTGGGTCAATAGATGTCACTACATGAATGTTTACATGTAATTCAAGCAGATAACTGTAGCTGTCAAAAGCTCAAGTTTTTAAAAGTTACTGTATGTGTTTATTCACCATAGCTGAATTATGTGCTGCCTAGACGTGAACCAAAATCATTCAGTTAAATACTGATATTCATCTGCTTTTCACTAAGTGCCTCGTAGAGTTTATAAAAAAAAATGTTGCCTATATTGCCAGGATGAATCAGTTCCTGAAATCTTTGTCGAATGTCTCTGTTAAGGAAACACATTTTTGTAATTTTTTATTTTTGTTTGTTTTTGATCTGTCAACTACTATTCTAGTATGAACTAGTACTAGTGCTACTGGACCTGGTCCTCGAAATCTTACTGTCACTGTTAGACTTTAACATGACTTTAGGCAGCAGAGAAATTAATGCCACATTAAAATGAGAATTAAGACACTATTCAGATGTAAATTTTTAATATGTGATGAGTAAACAAAATTGCTGGATTAGCTTCCTCAAAATGATTTTTTCTGAATGTATGCTAAATCACTACAATATTGAAAATTTGTATTTATTTTGTCTTGTATTTACTTTTCTTTTTATACCTTATGAAAAATGGAAATCTTTTGTCACTTTTTTTTTTCCGGGATGCATAGGATTTTTAGATTTATTAGCTGATGTAATATTGGTAATAAACAAGCTTTCCTGTTAAGTGTTCAGCTTTAATATTTTATATTTAAAATAAATATCTGTAGTTGTATAGATTGTTTTTCTCCCAAGTTTTGTAAAAGGAAATCAAATATAACTTTTTGTGCTGTTTTGATGATGATGGCCATGTGAGTGGAATAAAAATTTATTTGAAGGATTTAATGCTCATCCTCTTTTAATCATGCATAAAGTCTGGCGGGCACACTGGTGTTTTGATGTTTGGTGACCTTGAGCAGAGAGGAAAAATCTCTTCGTCTGACATAAATTTAAAAATAAACCCAAAGCAAAATAACACTGCTTTCATCCTGCAGTTCCTGGAAGACTGATGAGAAGCTGCGGTAAGTGACACAGAGGGACAGCTCTGCAGTTCTTCAGTCAGAAGAATGAGAGCTTTAGATGAAATAGTCCAACAAGATAAACTGAGATCATCCCAAAATTTTATTATGATTAATCGTATCCAAAATAAGTTTTTATGTAATATGTGTGTACTGTGTATATTTATTATGTATATAGAAGTACACACACACATACGTATCTATTTTGAAAATATTTACATGTTTATATTTTTTATAATTTACATTCTGTATAAATATATTTAATATAGAAATTTTCTTAAATATGCACATGCGTGTGTGTATTTATATATAGATAATAAATTTACCTAGTACACATGTAAAAAAACAAAAAAAAAACTTATTTTGGATGCAATTAATCGCGATTAATCGTTTGACAGCACTATATATATATGTATGTATAGCCTTTTTGATTTTCTGGTGTTCAGTGCTACGATCATATCTGCACTGTGTTCATTTTGTTTGTCAGGCAGCTGTGAAGAATCCTTTTGGAAACGCTGCAAAAAATGCTCTCTGTAGGGAAGCGGTGTTCTGTTGCTGACAAACAAAGCTGCTTCACAGATTTAATAAGCTGTATAATTTTGTCAGATCTCTATTTTCTCTGTTCTCCGCTTTGTTTGTTCTCAGCTCGGGTTTCAGCGGCGCTGAAACTGACACCAAAATTAAAACAAAACACTGAAGCGCATATGAATAAGTGATCGCCGCTGAAATTCACAGGACAATGGCGGGTCATGAATGGCTACTGAATGTGTATAAAGCCGTAAAAAATACGCGGAGGTTATAGCCAGTGTGTGAATTATGAAAAGTCTTTCAAGAGGGTTTTCTTTTTTTTAAATATTTTTTGGGGGGTTTATGTCACACTCAAAGCGTCCCAGATAGCACACGTAGCATGTGCTGTGTACAAACATCTGACAAACACCTGTAAGATGTCAGTTTTACATACATTCTAAATCATAACCATCTTAAAGACACCTATTTGATATGAAATGTCCTATAAACGTATTGCAGATGAGCAAACACTCTAAAAATACGTCTACCAGATGTCAAATAGATGTCTCCGTGATGTACGTATGCTATCAGGGGTCAGTAAGCTAAACTTCAATTATCTAAAAGATTCATGAACAAAACTTAAGGTGATTGTGATTTAATTGCGCTAGTGGTTGCGACAGGTAAACCATGAAAAAATAACTTTTCTTGTTCCCTTTTTTTAACGTTTGTAAACACTGAAATAAAGTTGGCAGCAACTTCTGGTTCACGGGGACTTAAAAATTGTACACGATTTGTGCTCTTATCTGATAAAAAACTAGTATGTATGACCATGATGTAGCCTACAAATGTTAACTCGAGTGGATGATACAAATGCGCACTGTTAATGTACATAGTTTAATTGTGCTAGGGGTTGCGACTGGTAAAACTTAAATAAAAGATATAAAAATAGTAAATTAAAAAAAAAAAAAAACCTTGTATATGCACATAATCTGTACCTTGATTATATATATTAAAACTTTGTATGTTTAACCATGACGAAAAAAAAAACCTTAACGTGGCTTAATGTATTAAAATAGTGTTTTAAAAATGCCAAACTCAATAAACATTATTAATAAATCATACTATGTACTGTACAGATATGAGCCCATAATACAAATAGGCCTAAAATGTGTTTAATTACACATTAAGAGTTTTTCTCCCATAGAAAACAGTAATGAGGAAAACGCTTAACGTGGCTTATAGCATTAAAACTGTTTTTAAAAATACCAAACTTAAACATCATTAATAAATTACAATTAATAAATCATTAAGCCATGTTAAGCGTTTTCCTTAACGTGTAATTACACACATTGCCTTGGCATTCTGAGCTCATCTGCTTGTCTGTACATAGTACATATTATTAATAATGTGTTTGCTGAGTTTGGCCTTTTAAAAACACTGTTTTAATGCATTTAATGCCTTTTTCACACTAAGCGTTTTAGAATGTCCCACCATGATGTACAAAACAAGGCCAAATTTTTCCTACCCAACCACTGTTACAGTTTAAATTTCAATCTAAGATATTGTTTCAACTGTTCAGTCCATGAGAACATGAAACACGTGCTGTGACATCATCAGTTATCTGCTACTAACAGTGTCTCATGACTGTATCTGATTTAATCTCTGTGTTTCTTCTTCACACACTGCCAGCCGGGCATCAGGAGATACCACCCAAGAACAGACGTGTCTGTCAAAACAGTCCTCAGGACAAAGTGTGAACCGAATAAAGGGTTGGCTGGTCATTGAGCAACCAAATAGCCTGAATTACATGCAGCACGAACAGATGCCTATGATCCTTTCTGTGAGTAGCTGTTAAAATGTTTGATAAATAGTCCTTTCTCATTTATATCTCAGATGCTGCTGTCTGAAGTCAATGCAGGTTTATTTTGAGTACATGAAATGTGAAGTAAAGGTACAAAAATTAGCCATATAAATATATTTTTAACAGCTTAAATGAGTATATACACAGCTATTATACAAGTGCATTCATGGAGTTTTCAGTTCACTCTGCCAGTACAGTACACTGGATCTTGGCTTCAGGTTCATCTGTTTCAACATCAGAGAATGGTACAAAATCTGGACGCTGACGGTGAAGAGGGAGGCACGGAATCTTCCAGTAGCTTTGGGATGCCATCCAGAACTTGGAGTTTTGGCAAACAAGAGAACACACTGCAGAGGAAACGAATCTCAAGGTTAGATTAGACAGACATAGAAATGATTCTCTTGGCTCTCTTTGAACCCTTGGAATGATCTATTACATTCTTGGTCAGCTCTTTTTTTAGTAAATTATGATATTATCTTCTGCCATAGCTATTAACTTGGGACATAATGTGAATTTGGAGACAGATGCTGTATGGCTTTTTAGATTAATTAAAAGCTGTAATTAGCTGATTAGGTTTAATCAGTCTGCTTTTTGACAGCAAGTTATTAAAAGCTCAGTGGTGTTCTTCTATATACTCTTGTGAAAAAAGAACACTCAGCTGCATTGAATGTGCACATGTAGTGCACATCAAATCTTAAAAGTATATTTAAAAAAATCTACTTGCAGATAATATAATATGAATTAAATAAAAGGCAACTTAAGTGTACTTAAAGAAGACTTCCATGGCTAGGTTTCATTACAAACATAAAAACATAGTTCACCCAAAAATTAAAATTTTGTCATCATGCACTCACCCTCAAGCTGTTCCAAACCTGTACGAGTTATGTTACTGTGTGAAACATAAAAGATATTCCGATATTGTCAATAACTAATTACTGGTAGCCACTGACTCCCATAATATGGAATACTATGGAAGTCAATGGCTACCAGCAGCTCTTTGGTTACCAACATTTTTTTCAAAATATCTTATTTTGTGTTCAACAGAAGAAAATTCTTATAGATTTGGAACAGCACAACACAACCAAAGAAATTACATAGAACGATGTACTTAAAATCCTACTTAATTTGGGTCAAAAACACTCTTAAGTTCCTCTAATTGCATTTAATTAAAATGTAAATTATAATACATTTTATTTTAATTTCTAATAACATGCAATAAAGTGTCTGAAAGCATTACATTCAGTTCACTCTTAAGTTTGTTATTTTTAAAAAATAATATTTCTGTAATAAGTACTCTTTTGTGTCAGCATGCTGACACACACTTCTTTTTAACAAGGGTATAACTTAAAGAAACATCATTTAGCTGTGTATTCCTCTCACCGTGAGCGGTAGTCCTCCAGAAACTGGCAGGGGTTGCGTTTGAGGGTCAGAGATCGGAGCGGTGTGCTCCTCAGCAGGGACAGTTCGCCCAGAGAGGAAATACTGTTTTCAGACAGGCACAAGTGCTGGATCTCAGGAACCTTTGGCAGCTGACGAATGGACGTCAAGTTATTCCGGTGAAGATTCAGGATTTTACATCTGCAGCAAATGCACATTCTCAGTCAAGTTTTGCTAGTAATATGTCACAATGCTCTACCTCATATACACAGATTGTATTATTGTCATTGCACTAAAGAAGACAAAACAGTAAAGCAAGCAGGATTAATGTCTAATTATCTAGTGTCCAAATAGCCACTGTAATTTACTAAAAAAATATATATATTTTTCATATTTAGTTTTCGCAAGAAAAAAAGCACAAAATTCCAGAAATCGTGTCCAGAATATATGAAGGACAAATAAATTTAAAAAAATCATTTTTCCCCCCACAAAACTTTTGCAATGCAAAAGAAAATTTGCAATGCAAATTTAACCATCTATCAGTAAGACCCATATTCAAATAAAATGATGCGTGTTGATGCTAATACATTATTAACAGCTTCCTTCTTACTGTAAAATAAACTCGTCATATGAGATTACAGCACGCAGCTAAAGTTGCACTACATGTATTTTTACACAGCCATACACACTGTTACAAAACAACCAATGCAATATAATAGGACAGATCAAGAGGAGTTTGTGTTATATGGTCCACACAGACCACAAAGCAGATCTCCATCTAAACTCACTTCCAGTGCCAGCAGCAATCTATCTTTCAGTTGTTATAGTGTAGAGGTATGAGAACATCTATCTTTCAGTTGTTATAGTGTAGAGGTTAGTTTGCTACCTTGGCAGTCTGACAGCGCTGAGATCTCTCAGTGCGTTGTCCACCAGCTGCAGACGCTCCACCCGGATCAGTCTCCTCAGGATGCGGATGAAGTTCTCCAGCTGGTACGGATCTCCTAAGTCCTGATAAGACAAGTTCAGCACCTGGGGTCACAGAGACAGAACCGTAAACGCAATACGAAGATAACCAGCTGGTCGCTAGACAGATATCGAGATCTGTGTAAGATTTTTTTGTGTGTTTTTGAAAGGCTTTTATGTTCACCAAGTCTTCATTTATTTGTTAAAGAATCGAGTAAAAACAGGAATATTGTGAAATATTATAACAATTTACTGCTGTTGAAGATATGAATATATTTAAATTAATATATTTTAAAAAGTAATTTATTCCTGTGATCAAAGCTGAATTTTCAGCAAGTCTTCAGTGTCACATGATCTTCAGAAATCATTCTAATATGCTGATTTACTGCTCAAGAAACATTTCTGATTACTATCAATGTTGAAAATAGTTGTGCTGCTTTATATTTTTTGTGGAAAATACATGACACATTCATTTAGGATTTTTTTGATGAATAAAAAGAACAGCATTTATTTTTAATAGAACTCAATAAAAATATTAATTACTTTAAAACAGATAGATAGATAGATAGATGTCTCACAACACAGTTCTCCCAGTTCTCCTGGAGTCTCTCCTCCCATTTCTGTCCTTCATCCTCCCTCCTCTTCCTCCTGCCTCCTCTGAGAAATATGTCTTTACTGTTAACGGACAGCTCGTCTTCAGCAGGCCCTGTTTGACGGTTGTTGTGTGTTTTGTGATTGTATTACGGTAACACTGAAAAAAGATCTAAAAGAAGGGTGACCCCGAATGACCTCTCACCCTCTCTGACCCTGGGGCAGGCGAGCTGGTCTCCACGCACATCATGCTCCTCTAGCCAGTGCCACGAGGCGAACCTGAACCGACTGGATGGC
The DNA here is from genome assembly GCF_018340385.1 of Cyprinus carpio. NCBI lineage: Eukaryota > Metazoa > Chordata > Actinopteri > Cypriniformes > Cyprinidae > Cyprinus > Cyprinus carpio. Next base: position 26,479,686 of record NC_056614.1, read on the forward strand.
AACTGCATGGAACAAACACAATGACAGCACTCAGTGTTCATATAGACAAGTGAGCTGTCAATCAAACCACACGACACTTCATGAATGACTCTGAATTGACTTACTGGAGTGGCAACAATGCCAGAGTCTGGAGTCAGTTCCACAGAGAAAGGAGTGTGTGTGTCGCTTAACTCAGAGTAGTGCGAGTGAGACTTGGGAAAACTCTCACTGCTGGTGTTCACTCCAGAGGAACTAGAGCGAGAGCCATTAACAAACATTACAGAGGCCTAATGCTTAAAGGGATAGTTCACCCAAAACTGAAAATTAGCCCAGGATTTATCCTTAGCATGTCTGACATTCCTCTTTCAAACGAACACAATTGTAGTTGTGTTAAAAATTGTCCTGGCTCTTCCAAGCTGTATAATGGCAGTGAATGGTGCCCCTGTTTTTGAAGCTGAAAAAAGTGCATCCATCCATCATAAAACTACTCCACACAGCTCCGGGGAAAACAGGGACACCATTCACTTTTTTTGGTGGTTTTTTTTTTTTGCCTGTTTGTTGATGTTTTGTTAATTGTAATCTTGTTATGCTCTTTAAGTTGTAATTGTGTTTCATTGTAAGGACCCCCTCGAAAACGAGATTAATTATTAATCCTAATAAATTCTAATAATAATTCACTGCCATTATAGAGTTTGGAAGAGCCAGGACAATTTTAAATTTTTGTCTGTCTGGAAGAGGAATGTCAGACACGCTAAGGATACCCTGAGGGTGAGTAAATCATGGGCTAATTTTCATTTTTTGGGTGAACTATCACTTTAACAGAGATCACAGTCTGAAATCTTAAGTATTTTAATCACAGTTTAACAATATATTTCTAGCTATTAGTGAATGTTCATTTATAATGGAGTGTAACCAACAAATTTAAATACAAATATTTAAATACAATAATAATAATAATAATAATAAAATCGCACAAATAGAGACAAGTACTTGTTTGTATCTCAAAACCTAGTGAGCTGACTATCTAGAAGGCAGAGAGTAATATATTACTTGAACATGTTTATAAAATTCAAGATGTTAACCATATGTTGCCCCAGTGTGCTGCCTATGTAGGGCGCTCAGCAGGTTTTGAGACACAGCCTGTGTGTAACGAGAGCCTGCGCGTCCTTACATCCGCTGTGCTGAGCTTCTGGTGTGGATTACCGTGAACTCTGCACCCTGATCTGGATTAAAGCCACCCACGACACCCGAGCACAATATATCAGAACATTTTAGTTTCAGCTCACATCTTAACGCTGTTAATGGCTACTGATTATGCAGTATGTCATGTGAAACTGCTGCCTGTAAATGTGCATTATTTTACAAAGTATTTACAATAACATATAACACTTGTAACACGGCAATCGTTTATATAATGTGTTTATAACCGTGGCAATATCGTAATAATTTATTTTTAATCCATTAATAAATTATACGTTAAGTTCGATCTGCATGTTCCAGTGGTAATTCCACTGTCTATGGGTAATTCCCATAAATTGTGCAGAAAAGTATACCAGCAGTCTTCTAAAGACGATTAAAGCAGAGAAATCGAAATTAAAAGCCATATGAGTAGGCTACGCGTTTCTTTTCGGTTCCAGACAGTATTCAGAAATAGTGCTCCATATTAGGATATATTTTTCAAAAGTGTTCCTACCTTTCGGACATGTCCTTTGGTTCTGACAGATCCCTTTGGCATTTGACACTCAGTGAAGTGAGTTATTTACAAGGAATATAGTGCGGTTTCCCATTGATGCTGGATGAATAGCGTGCTAAAGTGCGACAGGTGAGTGTGAGCTCTGCGCATGCGCGGTTTCACTGATCTGCGCACCTGAGGTCAGTCAGGGCATCACTGTGTCTAAGGTTGCACTTCAGTGACTTTTGGAAAATGCTGTTTAGCTGTGAAATGTTAATATATAGGCTAGCTGTATCCCTTTTATGCTGTAAATATTTAGCAGTAAAAAGCAAAGCCGAAACCTTGAATTGATATAGGACATGCTATTACAATTAGTCACGCTAAACAAACAAGCAAATAAATAAATAAATATCCACCGAATCTTCTTGCAAATTACGTCGATGCGCCAGTCGGTGGCGACAAGTGACCACTTTTTTGAGTGAATCATTTAATATTGCAATAAACCGATTCGTTTACAACACTGATTAATTTAGAAACAATCACAGGAAACAATACAAGTGAGTGGTTTATGAGCGAGTCATTGAATCATTTATTCAAACGATTCATTCAAACACAACTGTTTTCTCAGGCAATTTGGGCTTGTGAGATTAAAAATGTTTGCAATTGTATTTTATTAAGTAATTACATTTTTGTTTTACTGGTTACATTTTGCTAGAAAAACAAAATTAGCAGCAAATAATTAAAGAGCATATTACGTAAGGATCATATATACACAAAAGGCCAAACTAACTTATTTTATTCATTTATTTGCCTAAGTTTACTGTATTCCTCTCCACAGGTTAAGGTCATTAATTATTGTTGTGTTCAAGAAATGAACCAAACAGAACTCCAGCTTCAATCGGGCGGGTCACAGCAGTGGTCATCAATCAGCAGACTGTGCTTGGACTTCACAAGAACAGACGGTCTTCATCATGGTTTGAGTCTTATCTTCTGCAGCAGCACACTTATAGCACACTGCAAGCATCTCTCATTTTGATAAAACATCAACTAGTTTCAGTAGAGATGAAACACAGCTGGTCTTATCATAGGCATTTTGCTCTGTTTGAACACTGCTTAGAGCGCCTTCTCATACTTTGGCAAAGGACAAATATAATCTGACTGACATTTACCATGCAAAATAGCACACCAGACATGTTATGAATATTACCAACCTGATTCAATATGCATTTTCTCTACAACTTCCTTCAACAATAATAATAATGAAATAAAAACTGTTATAATCAAGTGCATCTATCATCTGTAAATTAATAAATTATTGTGTGTCTTTGAGGTGAATAGTTATAGTTTTCAAAAGAGGTTATTTTGGACATCAAAACTGTGTGCTGACACTGTGTAAACAGCATAGAGGCCTTTTCTGTATCTATATTTTGCATCAACTTTAAAATTGAGCACAAGGCGACAAGTTGAAGACATTCATCTTTAATTCTGAAATAGAGAATACAGCTGGTATTTTTATTTTTTATCACTTATACCAAATGCACTCTCCCCCGGTTCGCCTGAGTCTCCATGGCAACAGCGCTCCACTACCTGTACATTCGCAACCTTTCATTTAATCAAAAACTCATATTTATATAATAAGGCATATTAGTATGTCAGCAGTACTTCAGCCATGTTCCAAACCAAAAACAGAGGGAAAGGAAATGAAAAGATATTAAGTGAGTCTACATATAGAGAAGTGCTCACATTCTTGCAATAAATATCAACGTTTTTTTCTACAGAACACAATAGCAAATATACAAGAGAAGTAATATAGGAACGAATGATGCTGGTGTGGAATAAGACGTGATCGAACGTGAATGAAGTGGTTGCAGAAACTTCAGATATTTACAGCTCTGTACTTCTTGGTGCAGTTAAAGCTTACGAGTATCAAAACACAATCACTTTTATCATATAAATATCCCGTTTACATAATATTTTCTCGAGTGTTTAGAAAACCATGGTGATGTAATGAGCTTTCTTTCCGTGATGATGTTGAAAATAAGCGTCACATTGCGATTGCTTGGCGTTTACATGTCAAAGTTGTTGTCGAAGGGCTCGATGACTTCAGGATTCATAACTCTGCCCATGAAGAGGATGGATCCTATGAGAAAACAAAATAAAAATAATTATTTAACATCAAATCTGATACATTCACAGAACAAATATCAAGATAACACACATGACTAAATTCAACAAATTCAAATTCAACAGAAATATTAAGCAGCATGACTGTTTTCAACATTGATAATAATAAGAGTTGATTTTTGAGCAGCAAATCAGCATATTAGAATGATTTCTTCAGTGACACTGAAGACTGGAGAATGATACTGAAAAATCAGCTTTGTATCACAGAAATAAATTACATTTTAAAATATATATCAAAATAAAAACTTGTTTTAAGTTTTTTAAAAATATTATATGTAGGCCAGGGGTTGCACCGACTAATCGACTAGTCGACTTCAATGCTCTGCCACGACGCTGACTAGTCGCTGGTCCTATAGAGGGCGCAACAGGATAAGAAATCTTTGAAGGACTTCCACATTTAGGCATGACAAATAAATGCATGCTCTGAAAGCACTCCACAAGACATTGTGTGATTATATTACTGGATGCTCGAAATTGAACGGGAGAATGCATGTTTTAAACAGCCTATTGTACAATAAATTAATCGCCGTTTTAATCGAATGCGCTGCTGCACTGTAACGCACACACATAGGCTACAGACAGTAGATCGTATATCACGCGTTGATCTCGCGAGCACAGAATCATTCAGCGCGGAAATGTATTGTCAACACTGTTCTGTGATTTCTCAATAAAAAGCATATATTTCTTAATAACTAAATCCCACAGCTTCACTACTAGTAGAGAGACACTGCCAGGTAGAATTAATTCACACACGCAATTGCTGACTTTAATGCATTTATATGAATGTAATCTTTACTGTGCTACTTTATCTGTATCTGATTTAGAACGAGTAGAAATCTGTGAGAAATATAACGATCCAAAGACATAAGAACTGATAAAAGTTAGCTGTTATAGGAGCAATATCCACATAGGCAGCGCTGTGTCATATGCCATAGCTGTGCACAAGATGTCTGAGTCTTTGCTCCAGAATTATTTGTTCATTAATGATGTCATCAGACGACTAGACGACTTTGACTCGACATTCATCACATAAAAGTCGACTTTAAAAAATCTGAAGTCTTTCAACCCCTATATCACAGTATTGCTGTTCCTACTATTTTTTGATTAAATAAATGCCGCTTTGGTGAGAATAAGAGACTTATCTTACCGACCCCAAACGTTTGAACAGTAGAGTATATATAGGTTTTTGAAAATGGCATGTACCTGTTTTTCTGTTTCTGATGACGAAGAAGAAGGGGTGGTCAGCCATGACCTGTGGGTACAGCACCAGCGTCCTCGTCAATGCAATCATACCTGTAGAAGGGCAAACAATAGTGAGATATGCAATGCAAAAAGACAATTGTGTCAATGTACCTTTTCATTTTTTGCTCTTTTATAATAAAAATGTTTTGTTTGTGCTATTTTTGGTAGGCTTAAATTTTTTTATTTTTTTATTAAAAATCTTACATTTCACTTCACCCAACACAGAAAACGAGAATTTCAGCTATTAAAAGCATTCTGTATTAATTTATATGATCCTACACTTATTATTAATAATAATACAAAGAATAATATAAAATATATAAATGACATGAAACCAGACATTGTCTTATTTTTAATTTCTTTTCATAATCTCGCACCTCTTTATTCATTTTTGATGTCAATGCAGAGCTGAAAACTAAAATTAAAAGGATTTAACCAACACTATGTGATGACTCAAGTCAACCTTTTATAAACCTTAATTAAAAAACACACACTGAGCATTAGGGGGCGCTTTAGTATGTGTGAATGTACAAGATTCACAAAGCAATTTACTGCAGTGAGAAAAAGCGCTTAGAGAACAGACAGAAAAAAGAAGGACAGGGAGGAAAGTAAAGGTAAAACTGAGTAACTGATAAAGAGGGCTTGAAAAGACTAAATTTTAATTAGAAATGCAAACGATGATTGAAGTGTGGAGGAGGACAGAGTGAGAATATTAAATGCATAATGTAATTATAGTAAAATAGAGATAAACGTCACCTGATCCTGCCGCCCCCTCGGCCCCTTCCTCCGTCACCTCCAGGTAAGCCTTCTGCACAGCCTTCCCGATAAACAGATCCTGTCCGTCTCAAGAAAAAAATAAAAATTAAAAAAAAAAAATAAAATAAAAAAAAAACTGAAAAAGACTGAATATGCTTAAGTTATTTCCATTTATTTATGAGCTGGTGTAATCACGGATGCAGAGCAGAGTATAATGAACATACAGCTGAGCTCGTTCACAGAGTATAGTTTTATAGACGTTCGGGTTGCACGATTATGACAAAAATCATAATTGTCGATTATTCCTTTGAAATTGTAATTGCGATTATTAATTACGATTATCACAATTTACATTGAATGATGTTTATACCATTGTTTGATGCAACTGCATGCTGTATTTTTATATGAAAATTAACAAGCTGAAAACACTCTAACTGAAAAATCTTAGTGCTTTTCTATAGTATTAAGCCTCAAATGTCAACTCATTGGATTGGTTTCTTCTTTAAATTATAAAAAAGTTAAAATATGAATGGTATTATAATGTTATACTTAAAATAAATTAAAAAAATAATGGGAAAAACACTTAAGATAACATGTAGAAAGAAAGGAAAAAAAAAACGCATTTTAAGCACGCCGAATAACATAAGTGGACTTTGAGTGATTAATTGCCGCTTTGAATGATTACGTAATTGTGGCATCCATAATTATAATCGTGATTTGAAATTTGATTTATTATGCAGCCCTAATAGGCATATTTTATACTAAAATAGAAAAAAGTAAAAAAATAATAAGATAATAAACAATAATATTGAACACTGAAAAGTGTCAAATAAAATAATAAATGAACAAAAAAAATCAATAAAATAATACTGAACCTGAAAAATTGTCAGAAAGGTATTTCAGTGTTTAAAAAAAAGTATTAAGTGTTTTTTATTGATATTTTTAATTAATAGTACTATTTTTGTTTAAAATGTCTAGGTGGTGTTAAAGTCACATTAAATCCTTGTTTGATATGACCTTTTGGTTTAAAATATTGATATTTTAAAAAATACTGAAAACAAAACATAAACAAAGAAAAAACAAAACAGGAAATGGTATCACATTTCCGCACAGACCCTCAAAATTGACAGTTAGATTTTTTTTTCTTTGATTCTTAAAAAAATAAAAACAAAACCACTGTCATTTTCACCACACGCAACATAGAAACATCTTTTATTATTATTATTATATAGTATATGTAAACAGATACATTTGCTGGAGAAAATGTGAGTGGTGCTTGTGCAAGCAAGAATCACCACCACAATGCTGGCTGGCTGCCAGGGCAGAACAAGTGCGTTACATCCCGTCCTTGAGCCGTCAATCACATCCCGAGCATCTGTGTGTGTGTGTGGAATAATGGAACGCTCCCATAAGTCTGTGTGCGTCTGTTTTATCGATTACCTGTCATCTCGGCTGTCATGGCTGACAGATCGGCATCTTTAGTGAAGATGTTCTTGATGCCCAGCTGCTGCAGTGTGTCTCTCAGATCAATCTTTTGTTCCACCTTGAACCTAAATATATCAGAATGATCAGGTCAGTGTGATCCAGAAACAACAAGTATACAGGTTTTACATGAATCAAATCTAAAATCAAAAGTATTGATAGATGAAATGAAAACACTGAGTGTCTCACCTGGGCAGGTAGACCTCCACCTTCTGTCTCTTGACGTTGTTGGCCCACTCCTCCAGCAGCTGCGCTTTGATGATGGGCTCCAGGGAGGCCAGAGGAACCTCCTGACGGGGCAGAACGATCATCATGCTCATGTCTTCACCTTCATAGAGCATCTCCAGCACCTGGTACACTCCACCTGCCTCCGTGGTGCCATCCTGCTGAACTGATGGGAGGTTAGCCTGAGGCTTCAGTAAGATGAAGGAGCATCAGTGTTATTTTAGTTTCACTTTATACTGTGTGTTTCAGAGGATGGAAAGGGCTTCAGTAAGATGAAGGTGGATCAGTGTTATTTTAGTTTCGTTAATACTGTACATTCTTAGAGTTTTTGTTTATATTTTGAATTAGATTATTTGTATATTTTGTGTTTTCACTTTAATTTTAAAGTATTTCTACGTTTTGTTTTTTTTGTCATTTTTACTTTATTTAAATAGTGTTTTATTATTTTTCATTTATTATTTTTAGGTTATTTAGTCTTAGTGCTTTTAGTTAAACAAACAAACAAAAAAGTTAAACTAAAAATAAGAAATGTTGCCCTGGCAACTAGTTGAAATAATAGTTTTTTTTTTAATAATATTTTATTTCAGTTAACATTTATCTTATTTTTTTTTCTGCTTTTAGTATAAAGTTAAAAATAATAACCCTGAGGTGGACAACAGAATTTATGTGACTAATTATTTTACTACTGTTGTATTTTTTAAGAATAATCTGAATTAGATTTTATTTTTATATTATATCTGCTTTCATGTTAGTTTTTGGTCATTTTGTTCTGTGTTTTTGTCATTTTTATTAAGTTACTTTAGCACATCAAGTTAAAGAAATATTGCTCTGGAAACAATTTTTCATATTTTATTTTGACATTTTATTTGCTTTATTAGTTTGTTTTTATTTTTATTTATTAGATTGTTTAGTTTTAGTTAACTATAATAACCCTGGATCCACATACTCTGTTGGTTCTGAAAGGTCTTATCTTTTCTCAACTTTATTAAGTTTTAAAGTTAAGATTCTGTACTCTGCCATTGTCAAGCTCCTCCATTTATGTAATGCTGGTTTTCCCGTTTTTAAGAGCTTCTGATGCAAGTTTTGAAGACAGCTCTGTGTCTTTGAGTAAGAAGACTCTGTACTGTATCTCTTGGCTCTCGCTTTCACGTTTACTCCTTCAGTGTCTCGCTGCTCCACATTTACCTTCATCACTAACACATTTACCTTCATCTGTCTTTCTCTTTCTCTGTTTTGTCAGAGAGATGGATGAGACAAGCACATTGCAGTTATTCTGCAGGATCTGTAAGACTCAGCCCAACCAATCAGCAGTGAGCCGTGCAGAAACTATATATACAGTACCACTTATGAAAGAAGTCTCTTATGCTCACCAAGACTAAATCATTTATTTGTAAATACAGTGATACTGTGAAATATTATTACAATTTAAAATGACAGTTTTCTATTAGAATATATTTTTAAAATGTAATTTGTTCCTGTGATGCAAAGCTGAATTTTCAGCATCATTACTCCAGTCTTCAGTGTCACATGATCCTTCAGAAATCATTCTAATATACTGATTTGCTGCACAAGAAACATTTCAATGGTAGAAACAGTTGTGCTGCATTATATTTTTGTGGAAACCGTGATACATTTATTTTTTCAGAATTCTTGGTTAATAAAAAGTTTAAAAGAACAGCATTTTTTTTTACTTATTTTAAAATATTATAATTGTCTTTACTCTTACTTTTGATCAATTTAATGCATCCTTGCCAAATTTCTTAAAAAAAATAAAAATAAAAATAATAACTGACCCAAAACTTTGAACGGTTGTGTGTGTATAGTTGAATAGAATAAAAAATTTAAATAATTATTTGTATGGATAGAGGAAGCATTGATCAGGCCTATATAATAACCTTTGAAATTTAGAAATTTATTTTAAACTTTCAGAACTTTCAGTCAATCTTCACATTTTGTATTGACTAGCTTTCATTGTCAGCTTAAACCTCTGCAATCATTCTGTAGGAAACTTGTACAGTGAATAACAAAACAAATAATCCAAAAACTACTGAATCTATGCTTAACCTATTAAAGCCTATACGTACCGTAGTAGAAATCTCCCTGCTGGTACATCATCAGGGTCTGAACCTCACTGCCATCATCCTTGGTGAAGGAGAAGGTTCTGGTGTTTTCTGGTCTGAACTGGTTCTTCCAGCTGCCTCTGAAGTACACTGCATTCGCTAACATGATCATGGTGGAGCTGCTGAAGTCGTCAGCAGACACCAGGTTCTGGATTTTGCCTGCAACAACAACAAAAACCCAGATTGAAATAAATGCTGCACGTCACAATCCTCTCTGTCTCAGAACAGGAAAGACAGCATGGTCTCTTCAGTGGCATAAAATCATCTCTCTTCCAAAGCTCTGGGATTTGTGCTGCTATCTGACAGTCCTCCTGCAAAGGCAAAAGCTGACTGTGAGAAAATGGATCTGCCTGGAAATGGCCTGGGAATGTCATTATCATGCAGAATATGACTGATCTGCCATTATCTACTTTACTGTCCTCCTTCACTAAAGTCAGAATAATTCCTCTTAACACCATCTATTCATTTTGAAGAGAGTTTTACTTGAAAGTAAAATCATTCTAAATGGGATTATGAACTATGACGATATTCAGTGGTTAAATGGCATATAATCTTAAAGCTAAACATGAAGACTCATTATATATAAATTTCCAGCACCCTTCAGGGATGCATTAAATTGCTGAAAAGTGACAGTAAATACATTTATAACATTATAACATTTCTATTTAAAATACATGCTGGTCTTTTGAACTTTCTTTTCATCAAAGAAAAATGTAGTTTCCACAAAAATATGAAGCAGCACAACTGTTTTCAACATTGATAATAATAATAAATCGCCATATTAGGATAATTTCTGAAGGATCATGTGACAGGATCATGTGACATGAAGACTGGAGTAATGATGCTGAAAATTCAGCTTTATATCACAGAAATACATTTCATTTTAAAACATATTCAGACAGAAAACAGTATTTTAAATGTGAAATACTCTTACAAATATTTCTGATTTTACTGTATCTTTTAAACAAATAAGTGCAGCCTTGGTGAGCACGAGACGTTTTCAAAAACAATTAAAAATCTTACAGACCCCAAACATATTCAAAGTATATAACTACAAGATTTTTTTTTATTTTTATTTTTTACTTTACTCCCTATTAGCTTTGTGGCCATCTCTACTTGAACTTATACAAGAACAAACTTTTCACTACATCCCAACTTTCTAAGTCAACAGGAAAGACGTCAATACAAGAATAAAAACTATTTTTGTCAAACCATTTCATCAGGTCTTAGTAAATAACAATGAAACTGTTTCAAATACATAACAGCACACATCCAGTTTGAATATATTCTTTCCTCAGGGATGATAGATGACTTACTCTCCGTGTGGTTCAGCACCCAAGAGTTGATGCGTTCAGCCACGCCTGCTGATTGGCTGAAGTCCACCGTCTCCACCTCTGCTTTGAAGTACTTCTTCATGAGCTGCAGGAAGTCCTCGTTGAAGTGAACCCCCGTCTGCAGAAAGAGGGAGTTGGCCAGCCGTACCACGTACTGCTCTTCATCCGTGGACAGGGCCTTGGTCAGGTTGCTCAACAGAGAGAACTCCTCATCTGAAGCAGGTGCAGACAAGAAGACAACACTTCTGTATAATGTGCTGCAATATTACAGTCATGGAACTAATAATCCCATTCAAAACTCAGAATCTCACTGTCAAGAATGCATCTAGGTCATAATTCAAAGTCAAAAGAAAAAAGTAAATTCCTCATTACTGTAATGCAAAAAATGTAATTAAATAAAATAAATATCACTTTAAACAGTTTGTACTGTTTACACATAGACTGGCCTATATATATATATATATATATATATATATATATATATATATATATATATATATATATATATATATATATATACATATATATATATATATATATATATATATATATATACATAAACACACAAGATTTTAAAATCATTTTCAATTTTCAGACTAAAGTTTCAAGCCAAATTTTCTAATTTTCAAAATTCAAAATTTCTAATTTTTGTACTATTTCTAATTAATTTATTTACATTTTTTTTTCATTATTACTTTAAACTATTTGTATACCAAATATAGTTTGTTTTTACAATTACTACAGTTGCGACTGTTTGGATCATGCCTAAATAACCCCAAAACAAGGTTTTAAAAGGCTTGTAAACTTTGAGCCTAATTTTCATTTCAGCCAAATTTCTCATGAATGTAATGCAAATAAACAAATAAACACTTGTACAATGTAAATAAAATGTATTACTTTAAACCATTTATTGTACTGCCTTAAATTGATATAGAATCACAAAATTTGTGTAAAAAATGAGCTAAAATATTAAAATTATTTGTAATAAAATATTTTTGTTTGAATATTGAAAAAATCTTATTTGTTTTAAAATAGGCTTTATTTTTGTTTTATGCAAAATGTTCATGTTTGTTCATTAATTTTGTTTTCTTTGTCTTTCTTTAGATTTCTCTAGAATGATACCTACAACATACTTTAAATCAAATGTTGTACTGTTATGATTGCTTTCAGAGCTGGTTGTTTTTTAAATGCCTATAGAGAAAATTTATAGGAAATCACTGTTTCAGCCTATTGGATAAAAGACTCAAAAGTTAAAGATGAAAGAGAACAGTTAACCCCTCATGCTTTTTTACAGATAACCTTACCTTCTCTGAAATGACTGTAGCCCACGGCCTGTCTGATCTCCTCTAAAGAAGCGCCGCGGGCGCCCAGCTCCACCATGCCCAGAGCCAGAGCCACGCTCAGGGGCGAGAAGATGATGTTCTCCTCTCCCCCCGTGATCTGGAGCTGGTGGTACAGTCTGACCGAGAACTCTGCCGTCACATCCTCAGGAACGTCTGCCGCCTGGCAACCGCACCCCCGTAGCAACATCAGCGGCAAGAGTCCGAGCAGCAACATGGTAAACGAGGGATGAGCTGATGAGAGAAAGAGTGAGTCAGAGTGAAGGATATGGTAATAACAACCCCACGTGAATACGAGCAATCTATTTCATGGAAATATATTCTAAATTCTAACATATGCTTATGCTCACAATGCAAAACTTCCGTGTTCAGCCAGATCATTTACAGAAACTAAAGGCTTGAATATCCCACATGACTTTTTCACCCATTTTTGCAGTTTGGAAGAGCTGCCGATAGTTTCCTGAAGTGAGAGCCAGTGTGCAGATTTTCAGAATTCGGAACTGACAGATTTCAAAATAAATTTCATAGTGATGATGACCATTTTTTTTAAAAGCTTCAGACATTGATTCCATTCAGTCAGAGGATATTAAACAGGTTTGATATTTTGAGCCAATTTTAGAACACATATTGTTTTAATTTTTACTGCAGTCTGTTCAGATTTTAAAAGTCGTGTTGTGCTTTTCAGCACTAATGATTAGAGGTTAAAGGCTTAAAGAACCCAACTGTTGACTGTAGCCATTAACTTCCCTATTATGGGAAAAAAATAAAAAAAAGACAGAAGAAAGAACCTCATACAGGTTTGGAACACAACATTCTTCAAAATGTCTTTGTTTGTGTTCAACAGAAGAAAGAACCTCATACAGGTTTGGAACATTATGAGGGTAAGTAAATGATGACAGAATTTTCATTTTTGGGTGAACTGTCCCTTTAAGCAGTTAAAAACACCCTAATAATATGTCACTCATTTCACGTGCAGAAATGCTAGCCAAAAAAAAAAGAGGTTATTTACATACAGACATCTGAAAATTAATTCGTCATTGTGCACAATTTATCAGTGTACATTGAAAAAAGTGACTTTTACTGAATCCATTAGTAATGAATCCGCTATATTACATCAAATCATGTTATTATTCAACCATGTGAGTACAAGAGGGAATGAAATTCTTACAGATACTGATGCAGTTTTACATTAAAAATGCATGGAATGTGTGAATAACTTGTTTCACTCTGCATAATGGGAGTAGAAAAAAGGGTTCAGAATCAGATGCAATAGTGTAAACAGTCTTGCTTTAACACGGGGTTAATGCCTCTGTTTCTCTCTCTGACTGTGCAGCTACCGTTCAATACACCAGCATATACCTGCTCATGCAAGCGAACAAACCCACATATGCACCTTCATCCTCGCATGTCAGTCTCCCTGCTTTAGTCGTTGCCTGGCAACAGTGTTTTCCACACAAACTAAGAATGCAGGGGAGAATGTGGCCTAATGCCATTGTGTGATGTAGAGAAAGAGAGAGAGTGTGTGTGTGTGTGGACAGGTTGAGCTCAAGTGTGTGTGTATGCAGTGTAGGGAACATGCATGCACTGCGTAAAGCTACAGTACAGTTTGTATGTTGTAGAATTTGAAGAGAGCACTCTACACTTAAAGGAACTTATCACACAAAAACCACAAATCAAAGATAACTGACACCAAAAAAACACAAATCATTCATCATTTACTCACCCTTAAGTTGTTCTAAACCTGTATGAAGTTATCTCTTTTTATAAATAAAAAAACCTTAGTGACAGACACTAAGTCCAGTGACACTGGACCCAAGAATTAAAAAAAATTGTTTCAATCTATATTTTACATGAAGAAAATTGTTACTATTTAACCGTGCAAAGCTTGCTGCAACATACTTTAAACTTAATCATTCATTCAGTTTGTCATTGAACAGATGATGACAGACAAGCATGATTGATACATTGAACCTACACATTCAAACAGACCTAGGTAAACATAAAATCCATATATATAAATTAAGCTAACAACAGATTTTTTTCTTAAACTTGCCAGATTATCCTGAAGCAATAAAATAGTGCATTTAGTGGTTTTAGTGCATTTAAATGCATTTACATTTTCTTTTATCCAAAGGGACATACAGTGAGTTAGGCTAGGGTGCTCTGGGATGTTATTTTAATCTTAAAAACATTTAAAGCACTCCAGTCATTGATTTCAAAACTATATTTCACATGCATCTTTTCAGCACATGGAATTCAAGCAAAATGAGCAACCGATTCAAAAAGCCTGGCCAACAATCCACAGAAGATTCATCTGTTCTCATTCCATGAGCTCGGATTCTCTTGGTTTCAAACTTATGTGTGCAGGTTTGTGTAACTGAACCTGACCCTGGTGACCGAGGTCTGGCTTGAAAAACAGATAGCCGCTTGTGAATGCTGGGGACAAGAGAAGGTACACGTAAAAAAACAGCACCAGACCTGCCTGACCTTTCACTCACCTGTGCAGGATTCTGGACAAAGGTCTGACAGCCACCTGGGAGAAGTCAACGAGACCACCAACCACACTAATGCGCCCAACTAGAAAAAAATTAGCTTCAAAAAAATCCTGAGCTGTCCTTTCTGGTCTGACATATGAAAATTATAAAAAATAATATGCGGCACAATTTGAGATACCATTAATGAGGTAAATTTATAACATAAAAAGTAAAGAATGAGTTAAACAGCAAAGTTTCATATTTTTCTTCAAGAAACTCCCAGTGTTTTTTTTTTACCTCAAAGCACTGATATCTCAAAGTCAAGGACTGCTTAATTAACAAAACTACCACATAAACATCAAATCTGCCACACATAAACCACATCGGAACACAAACGAGAATTGAAATCTCAGACCCTTGGTGCATACAGTAAACACTAACAGTAGAATGTACAAATACGGATAAATACAATTGAAATATATATAAAATACAAATAAGGACATTGTAAAAAAAGATAGATAAAGTGGCGGAAGGCACTTGGCAGAAAGATGGGGGGGTGGGGGTCGGAGGGTCAAAGGAAGAGAGTTGAGCTTTCTGAAAGCCTGATGGGGGCAGAGTCTGAAGAGAGTTGAGCTTTCTGAAAGCCTGATGGATGAAGCTGTCCTTCAGTCTGCTGGTCCTGGCCTGGAGACTCCACAGTCTCCTCCCTGATGGCAGCAAACTGAAGAAGCTGTGTGACAGGTGGGTGGGATCACCCGCAATGCAGAGGGCTTTGTGAGTGAGACTGGTTCTGTAAATGTCCTGGAGGGAGGGGGGAGAGATACCAACGATCTCTCAGCTGCTCTCACTGTGCGTTGGAGGGTCTTGCTGCAGGACGTGTTGCAAGCACCATACCACACAGTGATGCAGCTAGACAGGATGCTCTCGATGGTGCCTCTGTAGAAGGTGTACATGATGGGGGCCGGGGCTCCGGCTCTTCTCAGTTTGCGGAGAAAGTAGAGATGCTGCTGTGCTTTCTTGGACAGTGCTGCGGTGTTTTCAGTCCAGGAGAGGTCCTCTGTGATGTGCACTCCCAGGAACTTGGTGCTGCTCACTCTCTCCACAGTCGCACCCTCCATTATCATATCAACATGCTGAGTGTGTGTTCTCCTGAAGGTCAACAACAATCTCCTTTGTCTTCTCCACGTTCAGAGAGAGATTGTTGTCACTGCATCACCCGGCCAGGCGGCTCACCTCCCTCCTGTATTTTGTCTCATCTCTGTTGCTAATGAGACCCACCACAGTCGTGTCATCCACAAACTTAATAAAGAGGTTAGAGTTGTGTGATGGTGTGCAGTTATGGGTCAGCAGAGTGAAGAGGAGGGGGCTCAGCACACATCCTTGGGGGACCCCAGTGTTCAGTGTGATGGTGCTGGATGTGTTGCTGCCGACCCGTACTGCCTGAGGTCTTCCAGTCAGAAAGATTAACAGGCAGTTGCACAGTGAAGTATTGAGCCCCAGCTGGACCAATTCATGAATGAGCTGTTGAGGGATGATTGTGTTGAATGCTGAACTGAAGTCTATGAACAACATTCTGTCGTATGAGTCCTTTTTGTCTATATGTGTGAGTGCTGAGTGGAGGGCAGTTGCGATGGCATCATCGGTCGAGTGGATGGACCGATATGCAAACTGGAAGGGGTCCAGGGGGGGGGGGGGCAGACTTGATGTGGTCCATGACTAGGATAGGAGTATGTGCAAGTCATTGAAGCATGATGGAGACGGCTTCTTCGGGACTAGAATGATGGTGGTAGCTTTGACGCATGTGGGAACAACAGCCTGATTAGCAAAATGTTGAACATGTCTGTGAAGACATCAGTGAGTTTCAATGCAGTCTCTCAGTACATGCCCAGGAATGTTGTCAGGACCTGGGGCTTTGCGTGCGTTGATCCTGCTGAGGGATCTCCTCACGCTGTCCGGGGACAGCTTCATCACCTGGTTGCTGTGAGTAGGTGGGGTCTTCTGTGCAGTGGTGCTGTTTTGTGCCTCAAAGTGAGCGAAGAAGGTGTTCAGCTCATTCAGCAGGGAGCGCCGAGTATCTTTGCTGTCACTGATACGATGAGCTATCCTTTTGGAGTACTGACTCTTAGCCTCTTTTATGCCGCGGGATAGATTGGCCCTGGCTGTCTTCAGGCCCACCTCATCTCCAGCTCTGAAGGCAGCGTTCTGAGCCTTCAGGAGTCTGTAGACCTCCCCTGTAAGCCACGGCTTCTTGTTGGCCTTGACATTGACTTTCTTTGTGATCGTTACATCTTCAATAGACTTGGTGGTGTAGGCAGTGACAGTCTCTGTGTACTCCTGGAGGTCTGTGGTGTTATTGTATGTGGCAGCCTGCTTAAAATCTGCTTAAAATCTGGCACTCATATAAAGCAAAGTCGAGTCAAACTTGTCAGAATCTGCTCAAGTGAAATCAAGCTTCAAAGTGCCACAAAACTCTTTCTATTCCTTTCACACACGCACAGAGAAATTTCTCTAAATATGTCCTATATCCTCCCAACCGCCTTCAAACTGTACTAACAAGCGCATAGTCAAGACGTTTCTGAAAATGGGGCAGTGTAGGCAACCTTTTCTAGCTCTTACTTTTTTACGCTTTTCATTTTGAGCTGGAGCTGAAACACTAGAGAGTAGAAGGATAGAGAGAGAACATAGTTTGTTAGACCAGCTAGAGCACCATGAATATCCATGCTGGACAGCCATGCAAATAACCATTGTAATTTAACTGATGCATGGTGGTTTTTAGTAAAGTTGAGCAAGTATGTCTTGCTGGTAAAGTAAATAAAAGGCCAAGTGGAAACACTAGTATGAAAAAAAAGGTGTTACGCAACCAGTGATCAAAAAGTTCAGCAACCAGAAATGAGATTGAATTTGACTTTATACTTGGTTTGTCCAGGTTTTGAGTTACATTACTGTATTAATATTAAGGAATTTTCCATATGCATTTTTACAGGTGTTTTATCTGTATTTTGAATTGTGCAATGCATTGCATTGTGTTTTAGGGTTAATGGAAATATCAGTAAAAAATAATGGATAATGGCAGAAAATTATGACGGTTTTTGTTTATTTACAGTGTTAATATTTCAGGGGGAGAGATGTATTAAAATTAAAAAGTATAATATTACTCAATATCAACTCAATTTTTTTAAGAAAACATTTGGAGAAATAAGAATGAGAAAATGTAAAAATTATTTAAATTAATTTATATATATATATATATATATATATATATATATATATATATATATATATATATATATATATATATATATATATATATATATATATATATATATATAATAAGATGCAAATTTATATAATTGCAAATAATTTCTTTAATAAATTAAAGGTGGTATGAACAAAAGTCTGAGAAGCAGACATCTCCATTTGTTCTCCATTTAATCTTCTAGACGAAACAATTGATGTATCATAGAGATTTCCATGTTGATTTTTCTTTTCTTAGCAGAGCAATATTTTATATTTTTCCATTTTTAACAAGGTAGGCAAATCTAAGCAAACAAACATGGTTTTCCATCAAGTTCGGAATGGAGCTCTTATTTCCCAGAGATGATCGTTCATTCCTACAGATGGATCTGTCATCATCAGAGCAAGAAACACAGTTGGTGGCACCAGAACACTTCATCCACATCCATCAGCCTCCTTTTTCTTGACAGGGTGGCCCAGATAGAGCAGAGAATGCTGGGTAAACTGCCATCTCTCTCCCCTCCTGGCTCCAAAAGCCTCCAGAGGACAGACCCAGTGGTGCAGTTCTGATTTGAAGGGGACACAGAAAAACAGGACGGGGCGGAGAAGGATTTGACTGCAGGTGAAATGTTGAGTATTCATCGAGGAATCAGAATAAGATCAAATATTTAGATGTAAGGCTGCGGAGGAGAAGACACACTAGTTGAAGAGTTAAAGAGCCATGCAGTGACAGTGCAGTGGTGTGGGAGCTCCACTGGAGACCAGAGAAGAGCAAGACATGGGTCAGCTTTAATTACACTCTATTAAAGCGATCAACACCCACAGGAACCTGCTGAGCACTGTTGTACAAGACAAAACACTGTTCTTCATCCTCAGATAGAGAATAGATGCATCTGTATACACTTATTATCTAATAAATAAATAGCATGCCTAAACTTTTTATTAACTTATTGTAAAACAAGAACAAAAGATGCATGCAGTCTCCATGTCTCTAAAACATTTACTTAAGACAGCTACTTGTCTCACTGGGTAAATCAAACGAATGACTTTGTATGCAACTTCTTTAAAAGCGCGCCTAAACGTCAAATACAAACAGCTAGTCTCAGTGACGTCACAAGGACAGGTGTTCTAAAGACTCGCGCCTTCAGTCTCATATATCTGTTGAATTCTTTCTCGAGCTCAGTGTGTGTTATCTTCAGGATGGAAAGGTAAGTTCAATACCGACGGTCGAGCAAAGTTTCCTCGTGAAGCTTCACTCGGTGAGTCTGTGTTTAGGACTTTGCGGGTTGCGTACGCTAAACGCAATTCCCGCGAAGGACTTGACGTGTCTGCTGCTTCAGTTGTGCCGCGGAGCAGCATCCGGTTACCGGCACGGATTGGCACCCGGTTTGCTCGTGCACACCCTGCGGAGAGGCGCCAGCGCGCGCTTGGACTGGGTGTAAAGGCGCTCAGGACCCCCAGGCAAACACGTGAAGCCGACCCCTTCCACAAAATAAATGGGTGGGTGGGAGCATTTCGTTTTATGGGGGCACACTTTTTTATAATATGTGACCTGGATCACAAAACCAATCATAAGGGTAAATTTTTTTGAAACTGAGATTTATACATTATTTGAATGCTGAATAAATAATTGATGTACGCCTATGGTTTGTTAGGATAGGGCAATATTTAGGCTAATTTAATGTCCAATATTTGGCCGAGATACAACTTATGTACATGGAATCTGAGGGTGCAAAAAAAAAAAAAAAAGTATTGAGAAAATTGCCTTTAAAGTTGTCCAAATGAAGGCATATTACTAATAAAAAAATATATTTTGATATATTTACGGTATTAAATTTATAAAATATCTTCATGGAACATGATCTTTACTTAATGATTTTTGGCATTAAAGAAAAATTGATCATTTTGACCCATACAATGTATTGTTGGTTCTTGCTACAAATATACATGTGACTGGTTTTCACAAACACATTTACCAAAACAATAACAACCTGCAATATAATTCAAATAGACAACGTTCTATATTAAAACAGACCAATAAATAGATTATTTATTGATATAAACTGAGAGAGAGAGAGAGAGAGAGAGAGAGAGAGAGAGAGAGAGAGAGAGAAAACATGTTTGTCATAATCATACATAATTTTTACTCTGGCTCTTTTGGGAAAATGCATTACCATAAAATAGGGGACAAAAAAAGACTCTTTGGTCCAAAAAGTTTCCAGACTCTTGGTTTAGTAGTTTGTTGGATAGCCACCTTTGAAAAGACTGTAAAAAGACTTAGTGTTTGTTGTCTGAGAATAGAAATAATCAGTTCTAACGAGACGTATCAGTAGCATTTTACAATATGTTGCTACATTTATGTTGGTTTAGTTTGCTGCCTTGCCAGTTGCCACTGGTAAAAAGATTGTAAAATGCCTGTGTTTTGCAAGAACTGTGTACAATTTATTTATTATTAAAATTAACAATGAAACAGCATTTCTACTATCCAAACATTCAAGTATTTACAGAATTGTTAATGAACCATTAAGGATGCAGAGTCGTTAAGAGAAATCTGAACTTAATTCTTTATGGTTCCCGTCTCAGTTCAGTCGAAAAAAGTTCACATAACCGAACACATACACAGATTGCAAGGGTTTAGGCAAGCTCTCATCCTGCCAGCAGTCCTGTACCACCCTGCAGGTCAACACATGACGGCATGTGTCTATCATTAGAGGGTTAGCATCTGGCTCGTCCTGACAGCGTCGTGGCAGAGGTTCAGCGTAAGAGGCTTTAACTGCAGTATGTGTGTGATATGATCTCCTGCAGTCTGCACTGGCACAGCTGGAAAATAAACAAAGCCAGGCCAGAAATCTCTGCCACCACATAGACTACCAGACTGATGCACGTCGCTCTGTCATAGCCACTCATCTCTCTTCCCATCTGTCCAAGTCATTTGAAAGTCATTTCCATCTGACCTATGCTTGCACTTCCTTAAAGAAACAGTTCACCCAAAAATATCATTTCTGTCATAATTTAATGCTTTCCAGCAAAAATCAAGCAATTCGCTCGCATAGCATACTGCAATTTATAATGACCATATAGTGATAAAAAAGCACCATAAAAGTTGTTATAATAGCTATATTCCACATCTTAACTAAATAAGACCTGTTCTTTAACATGCATATTTTTGGTTCCACCACGTGAAGAGAGGTTTGGAAAGAGATGAATACAGAATTGCTTCAAGACAGCCAATTACCTGAGTTTGGCTTTACCTCTCTCTGCCAGCAACCCAGAGTTAAAAACCTTCTTTTATCCTTCCCAAGTTCAAAGGCAGAGTCACTTCTTCCATGTGCTGACGAGGGAAGACGTGACTCAGAAATGCAGACGTCCTTCAAAATCACCCCCCGAGAGGGCCAAACACTGACAAACCCAATCGCTCGGGGGCTGCCAATGCTCCGATGCTTCAGATCTCCTCATCAGCTCGCTCAAACTGAGGTTTATCAGCAGCAGAAGCAGCCTATATCAGCAATGCTTCTATATTAATTAAATGAAAAGTCCTTTTAAACTACTTAATTAAAAAGAAATAAAAAATGTCTGGATTCACTACAGCTTATTTTTAAATCTAATGAAATAACAAATCAGATATTTTAAATATTTATCAAATGTAATTATAATGATATAAATATATATATTTAAAGAAAAAAATAACAGAAACATGAAACTACTTAAAAAGTGTTAAAATAATCTAGGCTCATAACAGCTATTTATTAAAAATTACATTAAAATATATTTCGAAATAAACATAAAACTACTTATGAAATAGGATTAAAATATGGCTTCATTGGAATTTACGGAATATAATTAAATAATATTCAAAATATTTTAAATATGTTTAGACATAATGTTTTATTAATATATATATATATATATATATATATAAAACAAATATTATATATAGTATTATATATATATATATATATATAAATATATATATATATATATGGGTATATATATATATATATATATATATAAAACAAATATGTTTAAAATTAACAAAACTACTAAAAAAGTATGGGTTTACTTCAGCTTATTTAAAATAATTAAAAATAAGCTTATTAAAAAAGTGAAATAAAAATAATATAAAATATAAATAAAATAAAATTTAGCCCAATTATAACCTTATATTAAAAATGTTAAATAATTTTGACTGCACTTAATATAGTATATGCACATAAGACTACACTCAGAAATAAAGTTAAAAAAGCTGTCACTGGGGCATGTACCTTTTCAAAAGGTACACCTTTGTACCTAAAGGGTCCATATTGGTACATATTATATAAAAAGGTACTGACCCAGTGACAGCTTTTGTATCTTTTTTTCTGAGAGTGTATGATACAATTGCATGCCAACCTGCATTCCAATTCAAATCTGATAGCTTTTAGACAATTTATGCAAGGATATCATAGCAATTAATTTGAAATAAATATATTAAATTCAAGCAAAACAGCCTTAATTTTATACACTTGTACACACACACACACACACACACACACACAAACAAGTGTGATCTTCTCTTCTGCACACACACACACACACACACACACACAAAACATACGTATTAAATGAGTGTGATCTTCTCTTCTGCAATTCATCCACACAGTGTAGTGTGAATTTTGTCCGTCCTGCTTCCCATCAAACTGCGAATCTCCTTAGTATTGCACAAATCGACTGATTATTATGGATGGAATCTGATGATCTTCTCAGAAGCAAAGAATTAATTGCTAGGCACATAATTGAACAGCGATCAATACCATGAGCTTTGCATATGTTTAGAAAGGCCATCGCAGATGCTCAAGGAACATGTTCAGAGAGCAACAGTGAAGTTCAATATATTCAATCTGCACACTTAGTGACACAGCCTTTGAGAGAACGCAGATGTTTTTAATACTCTTTATGCCATCTGTGCGGTCCTGAGGCCAAGAGATGAGTTTTAGCAGGAAGACACAACTAAGTCAGACCTGGGAAATAACCCTGGGTTTATGTCGGCCTTGCTAATGCTGATATCTGACATTTAAGCTATATTTGGCTATATTGTATTGTAAAGTGAAGGTTGCAGGTAGAGTTACAATCTGTTTTTAACTATTAGTATAAGCAATAATAACCAATGCTTGTGTTATTCACATCATTTATTAGAAAAAATTCTGCAATATTTCATGTCTTGTGTTGCTAACTGTGTCGATACATTTGAGAAAGCACTTGAACTGTCACTGTTATTCATGCTTTTAAATGAATGGCTCATGCACGCCTGCAAACCAGCAATCAATCTGGGAATCAATATGCACTGACCGGAGGTGACCACCAAGGAGTTCACGTGTGTGAGTGTGTGTTCTAGAACTGAAACGTGCTGCAATTCCATTCCAACTCCGTTGCACCTTCATGCA
Organism: Cyprinus carpio; assembly: GCF_018340385.1. NCBI lineage: Eukaryota > Metazoa > Chordata > Actinopteri > Cypriniformes > Cyprinidae > Cyprinus > Cyprinus carpio. Next base: position 26,503,148 of record NC_056614.1, read on the forward strand.
GTTTGTTTTTTCACCGTTGCTTTCTAGTCTTTTCTCTTTCCTCATCCTTCTCCTATCGATCCCTCGCTTTCATTGCCTCTCTACTCAAACCGATTGCACTTTAACACCTCATTTTCCCTCCCCTCTCCTCTTAGTGTCCTCCTCTGTCTCTCTCTGTCTCATAGAGTCCACATTACACACCTTCTCCAGCACACCTAATCTCCACGTGAATGCGTCCCACAGAACAAACCGGCTATTTTACACCAGCAGGAGCGAGGGGGGGGGGGGTTGGAAAGGAGGCGCGTCCTCCATTCTGCTCTCCCCGCGTGTCTCATTTACAGAAACATGAAATAGGATTTTCTTGCAGGAGATGGTTTACGCATCCCCTGATCCGCCCAGATGTGGGCATGCAATGCGGTCTGTGGTATCCACATTCAACACAGACATTTTAATTATTGAATCCAGGGTTTAAAAATAGAAAAAAGCCAAGAATAACCAACAAGACTTATCAAGACAACAAGGAAAACAAATGGATGATTAATATTATAAAAAGCAGAATTATCCTGAATTTTCTTCAGCAAGCAATGCGATGGTTTTATGTTGATGATTTTTTTTGTTAGTTCTACCAAATGAGATTGTTTTGTGTGAATTTCATGTAAAACTGCAAAAGCCTTTAATACAATTAAAGAAATGTTGTTATGAATGCAAAATTTGAGCAGAAAAAGGTTAAATGGAAAATGTATAGAACCATCACTTGTTTTTAAAGGACATTCACATCTGCACACCCTCTCTTGTAGAGAATAAACCCATCATACCAGATATAACATGAATAATAAAACTTGCAGAAGACATTACGGATAGATGTCACTGGGATAACATGAATAGACGATGCGTGGATTTCTCTTACCGTGAGAAGTCAGAGAGATGCTGATGCTCTGGGATGCTGATGTTAAATCCTGCTCGTCTCTGCACCCTCACACACCTTTATTATGAGAAACAGTCCAGCCCCTTTTTTCTTCTGATTGGTCAGGCTTTAAATCGACGTTGTTTTGTCTTTTATTTGTTATATTACGCGTGCTAATTTTGCATTAAACTAATATTGTTGCATTAAATGTAACGTTTAAAAAACATACATAAATATTAACCAAGAATTTATATGAATACTGCGATATGGCGAATCAGACGCCTGTCTTTTTACGGCACGTCGGGAGGCTTTTGGGAGTTGTAGTTCTTTTGCACCGTTTTAGGTGGTTTTTGAGGACTACAAAACGTCAGACGTCGCGTCGTTCTATTCACTCGGTATTCGCTGATTGGCTCACACCGACACGTAGCCCCGCCCCTCGTTCTTTAGATTGGTCATGCAGAAAACTTCCGTCTTTGGCGAGCGATTCCACACAGAAAGGAAAATATTCAAAAGAGTTACCGAGCTAACCAGCAGTCAAATAAACACCTATACGAGCTTCACACAGGTAAGAGAGGGTGAAAATACTCTTTTTAACTATAACTTGTAATTAACGGTGTTCATTTCGCTCGGATTTCTATGAAAATAATTCGGTTGAGACTAGCAGTCACCTAGCTAACAGAGACTTTAGCAATCCAGCTAATCAGATCTTCACAATAGATCAGAAACCAAGAAAAGTAATAACATTTACATTTACATTTATTTGATTTTTACGTTTTATTCAATGCCAGGTAGCCCATCTTAGATGAGTATTTTCCAGGCCTCAAGTTGTATTGGAGAGTAAATCGGTTTTAAAGACAGCGAAACTAGGCCTGCTGAAGACTGAGACCAAATATAATCAGTCAACAATCAGGTTTAGAATGACAACATTGACTATGAAATAGCTTTTGATCTTACACCAGTCAGCCATCAGAATCAGATCTGATGGCTGTTATATCATTATACAAATGCTGAAGCGTTGATATCACAGATCAGTTTCAGATCAGGCTGTTGTTACAACTGCCTTTTGATAAATATGATGACGTCACAGTTGGGTGTAAACCTGAAACATCTTGACAGCTTGAATCAGTCTGGCAGTTGTTTACGACGTTATTTGATACATTTATTTATATTTGGTTTAACAATGTGGCAAATTTGCCACTGAGCTTGCTCTTCTGTCGATCTTCAGATCTCTCAAGTGAATGAAATTGCTCTGAATTTATGAAATGTTTTTATAACCCTCAAAATGGTTTTATCCACTTGAGTAAGAGGCAGATAGCGTTCAATGTATAATGAGCCGTGAGGCAGAATGATGTAAAATCTTGTTTGGAAAATGAAAGGATAGTTGCTTGGAGAAGATATATACATATACAGAATATAGAAACATTCCCATGGCATTTCTAATATATAAAACAAATTTTATCCTTTGATTGGAATCTTGAGTGGAAGAAATGCATGAAGTTTTTGTTGGTGTCTTTACTGAAAAATTGAGTAGGAGAATTATTTATGTTGAATGTGTTGTGTCTTAACTGTAATATGTATCGAGCCTGATTTGTTCCAGCTAATCAACATCAGATTCAAAAACCACCATGTTCTGACTTAATCAGTCATATTTATTCATGAAAGCTGATTTTAGTGGTCAGCTGGTGTGTTTTTCAGTGGCGTTTTTCAAACAAGTTGGCTTACATGATGGTGGTATTTATGTAGTTACAGTAATGTGATGAAAAAACATTTCTGAAAGAAGTACTATTTACTCAAACAGAAATACAACAACTCTGCAATAACCGAAATATACCATTGTAATGCATAGCTGGATTATTTTATGATGATGTGGTTTAATAATTGGCAGAACTTTCCTTCACTTGACACTAAATATGTTGATTCACTTTCTCTTGCTTAATTAATCTTTTATGCATTATAAGGTAAAAATGTAGTATAGGTGCCAGGATTCATCTGCATTAGGGCGTTACCAGCTTCAGTGCCAAGGTCAGACTCTGACTAGAGACACTAAGGAATCAGGTGTTGGTTGGCCTTTGTCAGTGAGTCATTATAATGCATATGTAACCTGGCAACCGTGTTTTATAAGAGGAGTGCTGGTATTTCCAACCGTAGTCCTGCTCTATGTGACGACGTCACAGCGATCCCTGTGAATGTCACCCAGATAAGGCTGCCTCCCACCGCGGGGCCAAAGGCCTTCCGATCAGGTGGGAATGACTCACGGCCTCCTGTCCATTAGTCTGAATCAACGGCATTGAGATAAGCGTGCCTCACTTTCAATGGTTTGTAATGTTCCTGGTAGCTTGAGAGGAACCGTGACCTTCTGCAGATAACAACAAGCGCTATTGTTCCACACGTGTTGGGTGAAGGAATAAACACTTTGGCATGTTGTTGTGGATGTTGAGAAGAAATAAGGTGACTTGAGGCCTGTTCACACCAAAGCTATTGAGATCATCGTAGCTATGAAGGTTTGAAATCATTCTAATCCTATGCAAACAAGGAAACATAGACTACAGTTAAACTGAGGAAATATTGGAATCATAAATTTTTTTTTTCCCAACTGATGAATGATAAAAACAACGAAAGCCAATCAGAATCCACTCAAGCATTTAAAGCGGCAAAAAACATAACTGCAGTGCATGCTTACAATGATTCTTCGTGTTTAACAAGCCTTTATTTGTTGAATTTTATTTATAATATAGTAAAGAAAATGTAATGTACAATGTTTTTCTTATTTTATATGATATTTCCCAAAATATTTTGCAATCTAAAATTGCTATACAATTGTATGTTCCCAATTTTGATATTACAAAATTTTATTTTCCTGTTAAAAAAAAAAAAATTAAAAAAAAAAAAAATGAAATTTTCCTGTCACAAATGTATCAAATTTTAAAAATATATTGGAATCTAAAATCACCACATTTCAAATTTAAAGTTGGTATTACAAAAATTGAGGTTCCTGTGACATTTGAAATGTTCTACTAAATATGGAATTTTCACAAATTCACAAATTTATAAATTCTTGTCACAGTATTACATCCATCACAAAATAGCCACCAAGTATTGAACTCTGAGATTTAGATTTTGTCAAGATTATAATGATACGAGACGGTAATGATAATGACACAGAGGAATGATATTGAGTCTTTTTTAGAAGATTAAGAATCCATGTACAAAACTGTGCAGCACGTACTTATAATAAACAGAAGATTATCGTATGTTGGTGCAGACACTAATTCTTTAGTGTTCTTTGTGTGAACGGGCCTTTATTTACTGCTGAATTTAGTTATGTCTCACAGTATTGTCTTTGGTCCGTACGACCCAAAAAGACAAATTCAAAATCTAACCGTAAGGCAAGCGCTGGCCACGTGTCTCATTCCTTTAATCTTGAGGGGCCTGAATCGCCGAAATCTCACTGAAAACTTGGCGCTTTCCCATGGCTATCACGTCTACCTTTTGAACGCAAGTTGAAAATGTCATTTCCTTACCTGTGAAATGAAATCCCGCTACCCTTTTATAATCTCTTCCTCATTGGTTTCCCTTTCAGCGATCGTCTGGGCCCTCCTCATCGCGAGCCCCCGGGAGTGAATGACGCTCCCCCCATCCCTTCCCGCACCCTGACAAAGATGACAATGGAAGAGATGAAGAATGAAGCAGACGCGACCTCGATGGTATCCATGACGCTCTACGCCGTGATGTACCCTGTCTTCAATGAGGTACAGTGGTCAGTCCCTGGTTTTGGAGAGTGTTCAGTTTTGGTTGTGTTAAAAATAAAGTAAAAACAGTAAGATTGAGAAATATTATTACAATATGAAAACTTTTTTTTTTCATTGTAATATAATTTCAAATGTTATTTATTCCTTTGATCAAAGCTGAATTTTCAGCATCATTTTTCCAGACTTCAGTGTCACACGATCCTTCTGAAACCATTCTAACATGCTGATTTGCTGCTCGAGAAACATTTGATTTTAAAATAGAAATCTTTTGTAATATTACTAATCTTTATACTCGCATACGAGCACAGTTGACACAGCCTACATGTGCTTCTGTGGATTCATTTATGTTTAATTAGAGGCAAAATCTACACCTACAATCAACTATATTTTCATTTTAATGTGGTGATAATGAGTGTGTATAATGTGTGCGACACTAAAACCAAACAGCCTGCTTTATCTTGCAGTAAATTAAAATGGCTTTTGTGTGTGTCACAGCTGGAGAGAGTAAATCTGTCTGCGGCACAGACTCTGAGAGCAGCTTTCATAAAGGTGAGTAAATATGATGGGATTCAGTCATTATCATTTCTTCATTTTAATGTGTCAGAAAATCACCTTCAGTCCATCCGAATTTCATCTACATCAAGTAGAACTCGAAATAGATCCCATTTACAAAGAAAGAATATGTATTCATGATCTGTTATCATAATGTAGTAACATTTTCCCTCTCTTAAATGACTTTCCTTTTCTGCAGATGTCACCAGGGCTTGAAAATAATATTAGTCAGAACTCAAATGGCTATGTAGGCAGTGCTTTTGTTTTCTTTGCCCTCTTGGAAGAGTTCTAAAGGCAAAAACTAAAGATGGAATCTGCACATTCAGTTGTGCTGATATTTATTGTGCATCCCTGTTTATTGACATATTTTTAAAACATTCGCATATGACGGCTAATTTTACATTTCATATTCAGTAACTTAGCCTATCCTGATGCACCTGATCATAACAGAGGTCATTTGCATATAAAGATTACATTTTAAACATATTGGGCCCTATCATACACCCGGTGCAAGTGTTTTTGCTAGTTTCAGCCTCACACAGTTCTCATTTTCCTGTCCTGCGCCGCTTTGTTTAATTAGCAATTGCATTTGCGCCCATTTGTGTGCCCATGCATGCTGGTCGAAAAAGGGGTGTGTTCAGGTGCAATGTTGGCGCGTTGCTGTTTGGATGAACTGAAAATAGACTGTGCCATAGACCAACTCAAACCTGGTCTAAAGTCTGGCGCTATATATATATATATATATATTTTAATTTAAAGAGCGTTAGTAATATGCACCCTTGCATGTATTTAGATCCGTTTCCTCTCTGGAGACGTGTTCTGTCTTTGCGCTTGCAAATTCCGGCGTGTAAATAGCAAATCCGTCATGGCACGAGTGCAACTGGCTCTTAAAGGGAATGGGAGATGACATTCTGATTGGTTTATTGCATGTTACGCCCAAAAAACTCCCATTGTTAGGGACAGCTCGTTTAGACCAATTCAACTAGCAAAAGTGGATTCGGACAGGCCCTGAGTGGACCTGCGCCATGCGCTTTAGATCATGAGTTTAGATCGTTAAAATAGGGCCCACTGTAACAAGACAGCAATTTTAATTATATACTGTTTTTGGTTGATCGTGAAAACCTTGACTAACATTATAAGTGGATCACAGGGGAGAAAAGTGTGCTACAAAAGTTCACTTTCAGTTTTGATTTGAGTCTTTTGGGTTTTCTTTTCTTCATCATTCCTGAAATATCTCGCTTACAATGAGATTTCAGGAGGAAAATCATAGTTTTTCTACTTTTGCTGTCTCAGCAGCCCCATTTCTGCTCATGGCTTTGTAATACTGTTATGTAACACAGTCATATAAATCATAATGTTAGAATCATAAAAGCACACATTTTCATTTATCTGTTCCTAATGGTAGTAGTAATATACATAAAATATTGATTAAAAGTCAATATTTAATAAAATGAAATGATGTCTCAAGCTCGAAGATATGAGAAGTTTTATAGATTCATTGTTTTCAGCACATTTATAAAATTAGTTTCTTTTTTAAATATCAGAAATGCTGTAAGCTTTATTTGTGGACTGACTTGTGCTCTTGATTTGTTGATGTCAGGCAGAGAAGGAGAACCCAGGGCTGACTCAGGATATTATCATGAAAATTCTGGAGAAGAAGAACGTGGAGATCAACTTCACCGAGTCTTTATTACGCATGGCTGCCGATGATGTTGAGGGTGTGTATGATTTTCCATATTTTCGAAGAGCCTTGGAACATTGTGTATGGTTTGCAATGCAAAGTGTTGTTAGCCATGCAGCCTCGCGCCTCTAGGGGGAGCTGTTTCCTCATGAATTAAAACCCAGTAATAACTGGAATGTATTTTCCCTCATAATTTAATTCTGTGCTTTTTGCAAGTGTTTTTGACATGTTCAGATTTATGCTGCTAATGAATGCACAGACGCGCACTGGGTTTCCGGGTAATGCTCGTTTGTGTTTATTTGAAATGTAAAGAATAATAACTAAATGTTCTTCCAAATTGAATCCAAGCCCATTGTAAAATCCTCGTTTTGCTCTTCCTACTGTAATCTATCCTTGTATAAGCTGAGGTGCCTGACTGTGTTTTACAGAATGATATAGACGTTTCTGTACTTTTATTCAATGGAACGTATTGTGGTTTTTCAGATGGTTGTCAATCATGATCGGCCATTAAAAGTAGTCATTAAGTGCATCACAATTTAATGACAGGTTATTGGAGGCAAGTCATCTGTTGTTGCTATGGTGACTGAGTGTTTCCTGTGGGCGTGTTCTGTGTGTGCAGAGTACATGATTGACAGGCCTGAGCGGGAGTTCCAGGACCTGAATGAAAGAGCTCGCGCTCTGAAACAGATCCTCAGCAAAATCCCTGATGAAATCAACGACCGAGTCCGTTTCCTGCAGACAATCAAGTGAGAACGTTAATATGCCCACAATCACACACAAATACTAACAAATAATTCCCCTTTTGCATCATGGCTTGCGTTTCATTACGTCAGTTTTTACATGTGCGCTTGCCCTGACAGAGTTTCTTTTTGAAGTATTTATTTAATAATTAAAGAAACGTCTGGTTCTTATTTCACCCCCAAACTAAAAGAAAAATCGGTAATGAAGCCTTGCAGTAGGATTTTGTATGCAGTTTTCTTCTAAAACCTAAGAATTTTGTCAGTTGTATGTAATGCGCAGTAAGAGTACAATTTTGTGTATTCACCACTATTACTTTTCCCTGCTCATGTTCATAAATATGGTTGATAAAAAGCATAAAAAGTCACATGACTGAGACGTTCATACAGTATTTCTAAACATTTGTTTAATCGGCATTTACAGAGATATAGCCAGTGCCATAAAAGAACTACTGGACACGGTGAACAACGTCTTTAAGAAATACCAGTACCAGAACAGAAGAGTGAGTGACCGCACACACACACACACACACACACACACACACACACACACACACACACACACACACACACACAGGGTCAGTGGACTGTATAACATCATCTCTATCCCTCACTTGCTGAAGGAAGAAATGAAAATGGCTTTGTGTTTTCCAGGCACTTGAGCATCAGAAGAAAGAGTTTGTGAAACACTCAAAAAGCTTCAGCGACACTCTCAAAACATACTTCAAAGACGGAAAGTATGGACATTTTAAGAACTACCTCATTATCTTCACCTTTATTATTTGCATTTTTCATATACATTTCTAACTGAAAGTTCTTGGTTGTAAAATGTGTTGTGATCTAATTTGTATTCCTTCCCTCTCCGCCTCTGTTCCAGGGCAATAAACGTGTTTGCCAGTGCCAACCGGCTCATCCACCAAACCAACTTGATACTGCAGACCTTCAAAACTGTTGCGTAGGAGTCATAGATTTTTCAAATTTTTTTTTTTTTTTTAAATAACCTTTATATGAACAATGTAAAAAAAAAAAATCCGTTGGACTGTAATTTATGATTCTTGTCTCCTGGCGGTAACACTTTAGGCTGGATGGCTTCTATTATGGTTTCTAACCCCATCTAAATCTAATCTTCTTCATGAGCTGGAGCGACCGTCCAGCGTTTCTCATATCCTGTGCTTTACAGTCATGCTAGCTCACTTGCTTTCTCCCTCTGTCTCGCTTCCGACGTGTTTTCATTCTGTCCGGTCAGTCCAAGAGAAAGCCAAATGCCTGGGGGGCCTTAACGGGACAGGACACGGGGCGTCCAGACGTGCTTGTAAATGCTGGAGTTTAGCTTTCTCCTCTGATGCTTCGAACTTGAATGAGAGATGTATATTTAATAGAGATTTGGTAACAGAATTGTTCAAATAAACGCCACACATCAAACTCAAGTTTTTGGGGTTTTTACTTTGTTTTTTGTCCCCATTTCAGCTTGAAGATAACATCACTGTTGCTCATACTTAGGGTTAAGGATTTTTTAAAATCCCTAACCTCAAGTATTAAACTTTGGTTGCACTTTAGAAGTAATTGATAGTTCGGTTGTGGTTTTTGCCTGGTGGATTATATATCAGGTGGAAAAAAACCCATAGACTGACTTTGAAGAAGGGACATATGCATGCACAAAAATAAGTTATGTTTTTGTCTTTTACTGAAATGAAACCTTAACCCATTTTAGAGTTTTTACCTAAAGCAAACTTTTAAAGCCTTATATAGGTTTTATAGTATTTTAAGTTGTTACTCACCTTGAAAAAAAGCCAAGGAAACCATTTGATATTTTCTGGACTCGGCTTCCAATTTTGGATAAGTTGATCATCACTGTATTTGTCACAGTGCATTTTGGGATTGCCTTTCCCACAATGAATTTTGCATCTGGAGTGCCTGTAATGTTTTGAAATGCTGTCTGAATAGTAAATCATCGGTTTTATTTTATACTATGTCTTTCTAAGCATAGAAATTAGACCATTCATTTTAAGATTAAATCTATCATTTCAGGACTGAGTTAATCAAGGATTCATAGTCATAGTGTGTTTTCTGTCATCCAATTTAAACTTGAATAAGATCCAAAGCTTCACTTTAACAATCGCAAATTGTCCAAAGTGTGTGAAGCTGCTGCTAGGGATTTGGAACTTTTGCTTTACCTGTAACTGTGAAATATTTTGTGTGTTGGGAGTATTGTGCTCTTGTCTCCAACATGCTTTTCTCCAGCATCAGTGTGAAAGGAGGAATGTCTGGACTCTGGGCACACACAGTCCTCTCTCACGTCCTGGATGCCATGAGACATGAAAGAGTTCTGGTAATGAAAGGGTAATATGTGTGGGCTTTGACATGGCTGACAGTTCCTTCTTACTTTCTGGACTGACTTCTACTCATGCCTATCTTACCTTGTCCATCTCATGGAAGTGCTCTTTTTTTACTCCAGGTCTATGTTGAGATTCGCAGAAATCAGTAAAGACTGGGTTTTTGAGGCATTTGATGATAGTTAGGCTGTTTTAGACCAGTTTTGTATTTTATTTTAGTATATAAGTAAAGGTTTTTTAACATTCCTATGCATAAAGCCACTTAATTTGGTTGGACTTGGTTAGGTAGGTGCTTTAAAGTGTTCTTGCCACCCAACATGTTGCCTTCCCTCTGTTTTATAAGTTATATTTTCTGTAAAACTGAAAAAAAAAACAAAAAAAAAACTTTAATTTAAATTTTCATTAATGCATTGGATAAACTCTTTTATCCAAGTCATATCGCATTGCATTCAGCCTTGGAACTGAACCTATAACCTTAGACGTTACTGTTTGAATTACATGAGCACATTAGAAGGCGCTTCAAATGCTGTTTACAATATACTTCAATATATTTCAAGTGCCACAAACCAGTTCGCTTATGATTGGATTACTGAGGAAGTCATTTGGGAACTTATTAGGAAATTATGGGTTGCTTTTTGTAAGTTCTTCAGAAAACAGCATTATTTTAATGCCTGGAAGCATGCCTCGATGTCCTTCTACTCTTAAAAATAAAGTTTCCAAAAGGCGGTTCTCGTAGCAGTGTAATAAAAGGATCATTCTGGGTTCACCAAAGAACCTTTCAGTGAACAGTTCTTAAAGGATCCATTTTAATAATCTATAAAGGAACCTTTTCCACTATAAAAAAAAAAAATGTTTTTGTTTTTATGTTTATAGTGTTTTTTTTCTTTTCCTTTTTGATCTCAACACCTTGAGAACTTTGACTTTTTAATGGCCACTCAGAGATTCTCCAGTACTTGCAGAGTTCAGAAATATGAGCGTCTGTAGACATCTGTGTGAATATACTATAGATGTACCCATTATATGCTTTTAGTCTCCTGCAGTGGAGCAGTTTTGTCGTTCCTCTTGAGGTTCTTTCCTCTGAAGCCAGACTGCAGTGCATCAGGATCATGCCTTATTCACATCATGTCCTACTGCTTCTCCTCAGGTGTTCTCCCTATTGCTGTAATGCATAATGCATGTTCCCCCGTATGAACTCTAGGCCTTCTCCAGTGCACTTTGATTGACGGCTGTTACGGACCGAAACCATGGAGACCGTGAGTGTTTGGAATGTCTGCTGACTGCAGAGGACCTTGTGAACATGCAAAGGCTTTTCTCGTGAGAGGGAATATTTTAACGTGAGCGGTAGGGCTTTTGAAGGCCACTTTGATAGAGCATGTTTGAGTCTTAAAGCTCTCCAATCCAGCTCAGAATGCATTAAGTGACTTTTATAGGTGACGTATGATCTCAGTGTTTACTGAGTCTTGTTTCTGCCATGGTGTGTGAAAGTTAACTAAACAAGTTCATGAAAAATGTCATTGTTCCTCCTGCAAAAATAAATAATACATAATGATAAATAAATAAACAAACCATATGCACAAATAATAATCAAAGTGATTGTTTTATTGGCTTTGCAAGCATCATAAAATGAATATATCTACTAATAAACAAAAGCGTGCACATTGACTTTTATTTTTTGATTTTTTATTAATTCAATTATATATATTTTTTGTAGTCAAATTTATCAGTAATATATTTGGAATAAGGCAATAGTTTTGTATAATTTACCTTGGGTTTTTAGTATATGGTCGTCAGCAGTTATTGTTTGATCTCAAACTGATTTTAGTGAGAAAAACATGCATTAAAAAGTAACACAAGTAATAATCATAAATTATTATTTTTGTGGCTTTGCAAGAATTGTAAAGCATAATGCATTAATACAGTGTTATACTTATTTTATTAAAATGCATTAAAAATAAGTTAAAGTTTCACTTTTATTATGCACCCGTAATAATCAAACATTATGATTTGAATGGCTTAGCAAGTATTTTGGTATATGGTACTAACTCATTTTATTACAGGCCACACTTTTATGCAATATATAACAGTCCTGTCCTGTGTCTCAATCCGCAAAGAGTACAGACCCCTAAATAATGTTGAAGTAGATGTTTGTTTAAAATTGGCTTTAATTTTCAAGTTGTGTTTGTTTTGTAGATTCATGGGATTTGTATTAGGACACTTTTCATTACTCCTTGGTTTTAAACAGGACTTGGTTCTCACCATCAAATAGCCTACTGCTGCTCCACAGTGGAACCTGATGGTCATTTGGAGTGTGACTGTATTCCAGGTAAACTCCAACACAGCGTATTTCAACTTCCTGCATATCACTTTGAGAAGTTCCTGTTTTCTTTCACACAGAGGTAATTCAGGTAATTAACACATCACTGTCTCAGCCTCGAAATATTTTGCAACATGTTGTGGCGACTCCCGTTTATGCGGACGGGAGTTTGAAGGACGCTGCATCTCGCATCGCCACTGTTCTCCACTTCCTGCATATCAATTAATATGCAAATCAATGTTTTTTTTGTTCTTTTATGTCTTTTTGATGTCACACCCAATGAGTTTCAACAGGGCAATTAGGAGTTTTAACGCCTCACTAATTTGAAAGATAATGTTCGTGCTCTTGCTCCCGTATAGGGCTCATACATGCCCTCCTGTTGAATTATATAAGAAGCGCTCGTTTTTCCAGCATGCTTCCACCTTGTCACTCATCCAGTGCTTTTCGTGATGAAGGCCCTCGAGCGATTGCTCACTTTAGTGTGTCGGTAGCCGTCAGCACTTCTTTTTGCCTCTCGATTCGGCCTTGTCATAAAATGTGCGCTTGGGATATTGCCTCCTATCTTCAGCCAACATGCAGATGAGTTGTTGACTCCTTTTTACTTTCTTTTTAAAAATTCGTTTAATATCAAACCTTTCCCAGTCCACGGAAATCACAGCCCGAGGCATATACTTGAGCAACTTGCTAGGGAGAAGCATTTTCTGGGGTTATTCTGAAGATGGTATTGACAGACACGCACAACTAGAAGTCGACGGTGAGTATTTTGGGCCTGTAGCCTGAAGCCAGGATGCAAACGCTCTGATGCAGGCCGTTATTGTTATTTGTCATCATTACGGTAAGGGGCTGTAACTCGGTGCTTGATATGCGCCTCACAGCGTGAAGAAGGCAATGTGTGTTCATTTCTCAGTGTTTGGGTACCTTTGCCCTGGCAGATAGCGAGAGGAATGACGGAAAGAATGGAATTTGAAGCAAACAAGACAAACAAACCGAGAGAATGCAACGAAACATGAAAAAGACTGGTTAATTGAAAATTGTGGGGTGCTTTATCTCTGTAGCTGTGGGCGGGATCCTTTTTGAAGTCTCACCTCCTTGGGGAATTGTCTAGTGTTCAGGATTAGACACGCGGCACGTCTCAGTGTGTGTGCAGTCCCAATCCTGTTGGCATTCTGGCCTGATAGATTTCCCATAATCCCTCAGCAGCTCTTGAGTATACGGCGTCAGCATTTGATTTTCTTCAGTTTGGAGTGTTTTGTTTGTTATGTGCACGTCCTAATTTCACTATATAACACCAATCTGATACTCATCAAGAGCTAGTGCATCTCTGAGCTCTAGGTCAGTGCTTCAGGATGCAGATTTTACATTGGATATCCAATACAATGGTAAACAATGTCAGTTTATATAACTTGGAAATGTTAAACATGTATTTGTATACATAGAAATCAAGATTCATGAATGCTGTATAAAAACTCTTCTTTAACTGATGCAAACAAGTTGAACAGCATTGTAAAGTGTTACCAATAAAACAGCATTCCTATGTTAATTAATATTCATATAATGAATCATTAATTGGTGATTGATGGCATGCTTAGTTGCATACAAAATATTAAAAGCTTGAATAACCTTACTGAATTAACATTTAAACAAAAAAAAATTCTCAAGGTGTATGTGAGTGCACAAGATGTCTGTTTTTGTCCATTTATGAATTTCACTTTGAAAACATGAAAACTATACTGCACAAAAGATGTTGCGGTCAGCATGGATTTGATTAGCTCCATCAAATGACTGAATATTTCACACAAAAATACTTTTAGTAGCCTGCTGTTGGTTGGACGCATGGGCTTTGACATGATATGGAAAGGTTCTTTATTGGCTTGTTTAATGAAAAACCTTTAACATTTATAGAACCTTTCAATTCCATAAAAGATTCTTTATAGTGGAAAAGGATTCTTTTTAGATTATTCAAAAATAGTTATTTTAAGAACAAGGTTCTTTGGGAAACCAAAAATAGTCTCTAAAGGCATCAGAGCAAAGTATTTTAATATCCATGCACCATTACATGTTTATATGCAGTTTATTATTTGAATTTAGCATTATTTTCTCTGCTGTTTTGCCCTCTCCTGTCTCATTAGTTCTAGATGATTTAGGGTTTCAATTTGAAGGTAAGTCAAAATTGCTCTCTGGAGTCACCCCATCATCTCTACCTGTGTTAGAATTGAGTTTGTCTCCTCCACTCACTGGATCACTCTGCTTCCTCCTACCTCCTCTCCACTTTGTCATTCTTCCTCCTCTTCTCGTTTACTGAACTACCTGCTGATTTTCCTTTTCCTTGAGAGAGAAGATGCAATGGCGGATATTCTTATTTATCACTCATGCATGCATGTATGTTACGTTTATAAACAGCAATTAAAGAAGCTTCATGATGACAAAAAAATGTGTTAAGTTTCTCCAAAGGAGGAAAAACAAAGAGGAAGATGACAGAACCGAGAGATGCTGACGGAGGGAATGAGACTGTCGAGGAGGCAACGGGAAGGAGGAGGCGTCAAACACAAGTGCAGAAAAGTTTGAAAATGAGACTACAGAGGAAAGGTTTGGGCTGTGCTCGAGAGAATTTACTCAGGTTTTATTTTTAACACCATCAGCAGGTGATTTTCACTGTTTTGCGGTGTGATATTTTTAGCAGAGTTCTCTCTTACTCCTTCTCCAGTGCCGCTAGAGTTATTTTGCCCATTATCAGCTGGAAAAAAGAACAAGTTAGTTATGGATTGATCATGTCGCTGTAATCTCTCGACAGCGGTGGCGTGTTCAGACGGGAGGGGGCAGTGTGGAGCTGCGCATCACATCCCGCTCTTGTTTACATCTGTGTGACGTTTGAGTGAATTTCACTGCATTGCGTTGAATCAATGAAATGTTTACATAATGATTAAGAGTGTTTAAGCGTCACTATAACTTTTCAATAAAATGCTATTTTTAAAAAATCAAAGTTGTAGAACTGCAAATGAGATTTCTTTAATATAGCCAAGCACTTGTTTATTCTGAGATTAAAGAGAGATCAGCTATAGAGTTTTATTCAAGTCTATTTAAGCATAAGAAATATATCCTAGTCATCTCACGTCACCCTTCGTTCCAGAAGAGATCTTAGACTTGCCAAGACACACATTTCAGCAGCAGTGTTATAATAGTATTATTGATATATAGTTTTTAATATATATATACTAATCAACATTTTAAGTGGATCAAAATCTTTCATCAAAGTTGTCCTAAAAACCAAAATGTGTTTCTTTCACAATTCATGCATAACATGTACGTCTGTTATTAGTCAATGTTGTCATTAATGAAATGTCATCCTTAATGGGTTTTGATGGTCTTCAGACATGATTGTTTGTCATTTGGTACCAATTTACCTGTCACATGTGTCCGTAATTGGGAACTGCTCATCATTTAAGGCTCCGAGGGCTTCACTTTAGGTCAGAAGGCATAGAAAATGACACATTTGGTTAGATTGCAGGATTCTGACCTCAACAAGGCCACTGGGGTGCTGCAAGGAGGCATGACTCAGCGTGAAGTTGCAGACGCAGTGGGGACATCTCAAAGTGTCATTTCCAGAGCCTGGAACAGGTTCAGAAGGTCTGGTAAGTAAAAAGCATGCTGGAGGTAGACAACGGGTCACAACATCAAATCAAGCCCGATACTTGACCCTGCATGCCTGCAGAAATCATTTCATGCCTGCAAAATGACCTTCAGGATGCAACAGAGGTGTGAGTGGCCACTCAGATTGTGAGGAGTTGACTTCATTAAGTTTGCTTGAGGGGTAGAAGACCAGCTGTGAGGGTGCCTCTATCCAGAGCACACAGACTGGCACGTCTGCAGTGGGCCACAGAACACCGCAGGTGGACAATGAGTCAGTGGGGTACAGTGCTCTTCACAGATGAGTCCCGGTTCTGCATGAACTTCCTAGACAGGTGTATGAGGGTCTGGCTTTGTCCTGGGGAGAGAAATTTCCACAAAATATTGTACAGCATGACGGTATTGGCGGATCATCAGTCATATTTTGGGGAGGCATCTCCATGGGTGTAAGGACAGAGCTTGTCATCAAAAATGGCAGCCTGACAGGCCAAAGGTATAAAGATGAAATCCTGAGACCAGTTGTGTGACTATGCTGGTGCAATGTGGCCAGATTACATGCTTATGGATGACAGACAACACCAGACACATCGAGCAAGGATGGTGTCGGGATACTTGGAAGAGGAGGGCATCTCAAGGATGGAGTGACCAGCCCGGTCACCCGACTTGAACCCCATTGAACACATTTGGGAACAGCTACAGTCAAGAGTGCAAGCATGCCAGGTCCCTCCAGGAACCCGTGTGGAGTTGCGAACAGCATTGCTGGATGAATGGCAAGCCATCCCTCAACAGAATATCCAAAACCTCATCTCAAGCATGCACAGGTGATGTGAGGCAGTGATCAGTGTCAGAGCTGGTAACACTGACTACTGACTGGTTGTCTCTGTGCATAACGTTTGACTTGTTTGTCGCATTTGTTAAACCATGCAATTCACGTTTGTTTTACAGCACAAACTCAGATTTTTGATCTGCTGTAACATGTGCAATAACATCTTGTTTTGTTGAACTGAAAAAGCTTGCTTTCCTGTTTTGGGTCCCGCTTCAAGCTCTGACACTTCACACAATGTGACTACAGTACAGTACAGTATCCAGTGCATCACCATTATGACCACTGTGCTAGCTCCTTGAGGCACTCCAAAGGCACTACACTGCTGTGCTGCAGGCAATAATGTTTAACCCTTTAAGTGCCACTCACCATTTTTGAATATGGATGTAAAAGAGCACTATTCAAACTTAAATTGTTATAATTCATGGACGCTTTGGAATACAGACCTGAGGTTGGAATCTTTTTTAAGACAACAATCTGCAGATTATTGCAGAAGTGGAATCATTTCAAAAAATTTAAGTATCAAAAAGTTAAAGAACTTTAAATTTACTGTTAAGAAAAGGCACTGTACCATTTTTATTATATTTCATATAAAATAAATAATAATAAAAAAAAAAAAAATCCAAAATTGCTATAAAATGAAAGCCTTATGTCTAAATAAGTTATGTTCCAAATCTGAATTTGATATAAAAAAAAATTTAGGTTCCTGAGAGATTTTATGTATGGCGTTACACCACAAACAGCCACCGGGTGCCATCAAAACTCCATTGAATTTCTTTAATGCATTTTTAATGTCTAAATATCTCTGTCATTTTTACTTCTATCACAAAATATGGAATCTTGAGACTCAGACCTTTCCGACGATATGTATTTTGTCAAGATTATAAAAAGTTTGATTCTAATGTATTTTGTAATATTACTCCTGACTCCACCCACTAAGGGGAAGGAGACTGCCAAAAGATATTAAAGTACCATTTCCATGGTAACGCAGTTTCCGATTTTAAAATTGTTTTCACAGGATTAATTTTGAGATTTTAAGTTTTCAAATGATATGTAAGTTATGAGTATTACTAAAATATATGACAGAAAAAAAAGACAACGAAAAAAAGTGCGCAAACACTTAAGATGTTAAGAGGCATTTCTAGTCTATTATGACTTCAGGTGAATCACAAAAGTACTGAACAACCAACAGTTTTTTGATGCTCTCTTGTCTTCACGAATGTGTGACAAGCCACTTCACACCTTGTGACAAACAATCTTGTCTGGGCACCATCAAAAGTGAGGAGGCATGAAATTCCATTGATGACAACATTGATTAATAGCAGACTTGCATGACATGTTAAACATGAATTTTGAACAATACTCTTTCTTGTCTTAGGACAACTTTAATGAACTTTTTGATATACTTGTTGACTACTGTGTGTGTGTGTGTGTGTGTATATATATATATATACACATATATATATAATATTATATATATATTATTATTAGGGGTGTAAGGGTACACAAATATGATGGTTTGGTATGTAACCAACCTCTGTTTTAATGTCACAGTTCGGTATGATTTTGGTACAGCAGGGGGAAAAAAAACTGGTTTACTTAGTTATAAAAATCTACCTCAGCTTATGCTTAATAGAGAGCCCTTTTACATTATAAGGTTACAGTTAGGCCTAACAACTTAACCCAAACTTAAATTTAGTTACTATTTATTTTTAAATAGATGATCAAAACTCAACTTTAAAACAATTTTATGCAAACATGTAAATTGCACTTAATGCAGTTTTTAAATTAACTTATAAATAATACAATTTCTAGGCTATTTGTTAAAATATATTCAATTAAACACTGGCTGTCATAGTGTTTCATAATGCCCTATTATGGTGTT
Organism: Cyprinus carpio; assembly: GCF_018340385.1. Classification (NCBI taxonomy): domain Eukaryota; kingdom Metazoa; phylum Chordata; class Actinopteri; order Cypriniformes; family Cyprinidae; genus Cyprinus; species Cyprinus carpio. The sequence goes on from NC_056614.1 coordinate 26,521,729, forward strand.
TAAAAAGTGTCAGATCTTGCGCACACATTAAAAGGCAGGCGCACAGAACATAACCGCGTGCAGAAAACCATCCTCATGAGAGCGCATTTTTGCACTGCGAGCGGAATTTATTTTTTTATTTTTATTTTTTTAATTGAACATAATAAACTATACAACTATAATGGCATTCACAGATACAAGTAAACAGGTATAAAACAAGGCACATAAGTTTAAATAATAAGATGATGATAATAATAAAAAAAGAAGATGTAAGAAGTGGTCATTTCATTCCTCTTCATGTAAGCAGAAGTCTCTTATTAAGTCAACACATTTCTGGGCCTTTCTAATTTGCATACATTCCAATGAAGGAAAATAATTACAAACAAAGTCTTTTTTGAATACAGAAAAATAAGGTCTTGTCTTTATACATTTGCATTTACGAATGAAAAACTTGCCCAAAATCAACATTACATGGCAAACCAGACTCACGAGGGAGCATTTTTACACTGCGAGTGCACAGAACAGTAACCCAACCCCTGCTCGCTCGTAAATTTGACTTTTAAAACGTTATTACATAAATCAACTTTATAGCTTCCTCATTGTATGACAACAATTGTCTTTTTTGCATCAGTTTTTCTAATTAATTCTAGGAGGAACATCAGAGATAAAGCTGGTACCTAAACGAAACAGGAGCGTTTCATGATGTTCCTCTGGGAATATGAGAGAAAACCCGGAGGACAGTAACTTGTCAGTTCTCTAGACTGTTATTCCAGTCTAACACTAATTGAATACTTGACTGAAACACCACAGTATTGTGTAATCCGTGATGCTCTCGTTCTGCTTCTCCTCTAAGGTCATTCATGGGGTTTCCAGTGACGTGTTAGCTGATGGACGCGGGTCAAAAGGTCAGCCAATTTAGCTGTTGTCATAGCAACACAGAGGTTTCAACCACAGCACTGGATGACAGGCGGACACGGGAGGTCAGAGGTCAATCATACATGGGTAGGTGAAATGTTCTGCAGTGTCACATGCTAAAACTATTTTATACTATTCTATAAAACTATTTAATATATATAAACCTTTAAATAGTGTTTGGTTTGCTAATTGCAGGCTGTGAGCAGGAAGTCGACATCCATCTGAAAAGGACTGTTTGTTTTGTTTTTTTCTTTGGTTCTCTGAACATTTGTTTTCTGTGTGTCAGTGTCTGACAGCAGCTTCATCTTTCAGTTTTTCTCTCATACTGATGGAACAAAGTCGTTTGTTGTTGGTTAAATCACTTTTATTGTGGAGACACCGTTAGCTCGGTGGGTTGTGGGGAGAAGAACAGGTAGAGCAGCAGATGTGAGGGTGAGAGTGAAAATGTTTGTTTGGGCTTCACACAAACTCACTCACACACACACACACACACTCTCTCCTCTCTCCGTCTCTCCTCATCTCTCTCTCTCTCTCTCTCTCTCTCACACACACACACACACACACATGGGGTAGTGCTTCTTCCTGAGGCAAATCCCATCTCATCATCTCCTCCAAAAACACAGAATTTTCTTATTTATCTGCATTCTTTGTCTTTGTGTCTTGCTTTGCTTCTTTTCTCTAACTGTTTTTCCCTCCTTTTCAATATAGCTGACTCTCCTGAACAATAGTTGATATGAAAATTAAAATGATCATTATTTTCTCACTGTAAAGTCATTCCAAGCCCCTATTAAGTAAGAATATGTTGACAAAATGTACCAAAGTTTAGTGTTAGGAAAAAATGTGTGATTTTGTGAAATATTGCAATTTAAAATCTATTTGAATACATTTTAAAATGTGATTTATTCCTTATTATTATTATAATTATTATTATTATGTGGAACTGAACTGGGACATGACTGCAGCTATATTCAAACTCACAATGGAACATAATTATTACATAACATCATAAAAATTATTAATATTATTATTATCAATGTTAAAAACATTTGTGCTGCCTCATATTTTTGTGGAAACCATGGTACAGTTTTTTAAAGGATAATTATTTTCTTTGATGAATATGAAGTTCAAAAGAACATAATTTATTTGAAATAGATCTTTTGTAAGTGTCTTAACTGTCGATTTTGATTAATTTAATGCATCCCTGCTTAATGAAAGTATTAATTTGTTAAAAAAAATAAAATCACAAAACTTGCAATCTACAATAAATTACAAAAATATGACTCTGACTATGCAGTCAGTTACAAAAATGCACATAAAAACAAAATCCATACACAAAACTCACACTAAATATTTGTGAATTAAATGTGAGTGTAAATGTGTGTTAAGATGACTGCTGTGTTCATCATTTTTCATTGTTGACATCTTTCTTGATTATGATGGGAGTTTTGTTTCACTAATAAAGTAGTCCATACTTTTTATATATATCGACCGTGGAAAAGATAAGAGTCAGTAAGATTTTTAGTGTTTTTGAAAGAAGTCTCTTATGCGTATGTGTTTATTTGATCAAAAATACAGTAAACTTCACATTTCAAGTGATGACGTCTTTCTTGATTATAATGGGAATTTTGTTTCGCCAAACTTAAAAATACACTACATAACTTTCCCCCTTTTTTCCACAATTTACAGTGTGAATAAGTTGCTGTTAGTTTCTGAAAGTCAGAGCCAGTCTGCATATCTGAGTTGACAGATTTCATAGAAAATCGCGTAGTGCATGATGGTCAGAGAATCAGATTTTTTAGCGTTTTTAGCCTAGCAACAAGGTGTACGTTTTTAAATCTTTGAAGTCTGGTAGTGTGTGTTCCTCAGTCGTTTAGTGTATGATGGCCAGTTTTCCTTTGTGACCGTTTACAAAGTCTGTAAGTGAATGATCTGTTCAGATTTTAAAAGTCATGTAGTGTATTTAGCCTTTAGTAATTCCTGTTCTGAATATCATTATTATAGCATTAATTATACCGTTCATGTCCAGCAGGTTTAGGGCCCAGTGTGGAGGTGATTATTTTATTTTTATTTTTTCGTGGCGAATGTCCCTGCAGTGACGCTCCTCGCAGGCATAACCGCCTCTCATCGCTCATTCAGCCTGTGTCCCGCGGTGCTCCTGTGCCCTATGGCCCTATCGTCTCACTCAGCCTCATTTTCTGGAAGATATAACCAGCAGGGGGTGTTTGAAGGGGCTTCATCTGTTTCATCAGTGTTATTTGGCATTTTAACATAATGTGCTTGTCTCTGTCCAAGACTCACCAAAGAGAAAATCAAAACAGCTCACTCTTATCTCTGTCCGGGTGTCTCAGAAAGACATGGAACAGTTTGCATTTATGTAAATGAAAGTCTGTCTGTCTGGGTGTATGTCTGTGTGTCTGTATCGAACACTCGCGCTCATCAAAGACGATCTCAAACCAATTCGCTGGGACGCTGAAAAAGAATCTGGGAATGATAAAAGCTTCATTAGAAGCTGCACTTGTTTTTATCAAAGCTGGCTGTGTGTTTGTGTGTCCACTTCCTCTCTGTGATGCTGAAATGCATGTTGCCTTCCTCCAAAGGAAACAAGAGATATTCTACGGTGTAATGAACTCCGGTTCAACTCCACGAATGTTCACAAACACACACACTGGCTTTAATAATGCAAGTTATCTCAGACTACACAGTTGTTTCAGAAGGCAAAAGCATTTTTGGCTCAATGGTTTGGGGTTTTGGGGTCTTTTGTCAATGATTACATAGACTGAAGGAAATTGTACTATTCTGATTGGCCACCTGTGACATTCTGCAGTACAGTGAACACTAAACTTGACTGGCATATGCTCTTTCCTATGTGCATTAAAAAATAAAATAAAACTCAAATTTATATTTATAGTTATTTATATTTATGTTTTTGTTCTAATTGTTTTATTTTTTATTTTATGTATTCATTTATTTTTTACTTTATTTGTGAGTGTGTTTTATTTCATTCTTGGCTTTACTTATGTTATTTGATTTATTTTTTTAATTGTATTTTGTTGTTGATTTTTTTTGTTTAATTTATTTTTATTTAGTTTTTTTACTTTGCTTTTGCTTATACCTTTATATTATGTATTATGTTTTTTTTAATTGTTGTTCTATATATCATTTTTTATTTTATTTTCATTATTTTTTATTGTATTATTTTTATTTTTTCTTATATAAATGTTTTGTTATTTTATGTTGTTGTGTTTTGTTGTTTATTTATTTTATTTTCATTATTTTGAATATAAGTATTTAAGTATTTTATATATATATATATATATATATGTGTGTGTGTGTGTGTGTGTGTGTGTGTGTATATATATATATATATATATATGTGGTATATATGTATATATGTTTATTTATTAGAGATTTTTATTATTGTTATTTTTGTTTTGCAAGTAGCTGTGCATCTTATAAGCAGACTTGCATCATGATGCCAGGTTTGGCACTGGTAAGCACCACTCACATTTTCTTTATAAATCTAGTTTTAGCTGCATTATATTTTCCATAGATCAATGAACCATGTATATCCTAGACACCATAGTATTTTGAAAGCTGCAGAAAGATTGCACCAGGGTTCAGTCTGTCCTGCAATTGAATACGTCACAGAACACTGAGGGGACAATTAGAGAGTGATAAAGTGGAGACGGAGAAGCATGCAAAACATTGTGTGTGCATCTGAAAGAGAGGACGCACTGCAGTGTGAACGGAGCATAACTAACAAGCTATTTGAAACATTCCTCCTGTCTGGATTATCCTGATGCTCAAATTATATTATGTTTACTGGAGCGTCCCCGGCGTGGATGGCAGCTCAGTGAATCTGCATAAGAGAGAAGCCTCTTTTGACTGTTCCTCTCCTCATCAATATTCAAATTCACTGGGTTTTTCTCTCACACAGACATGGCTACGACAGCGATGCCCGTGGCCAAGCACACGTCAGGATTGTGGCTGCACGCCGTAGTGAGTTTTTTTACATGCACACATTTTTTCACTGCTCTTCAAGTGTTCGTTGTCTCTACTGTAAATCAGACTCCATGATTATGCTTTAAAAAACAAACAAACAAACAAAAAAAAAACACTGCCCATCTGTACTGTATTTCTAGCTTTTCTAAGTTTCATAACCAAATTTCAGACCCACGAGGGCATGAAAATCACAAAAGATTTTTACTGCCTTTTATGCTCATCAAGGATGCATTTATTTGATCAAAAATACAGTTAAAACTGTAAAATTGTAAAATATTATTATAATTTAAAATATCTGTTTTTTGTTAAAATATTTACATTTAGACATTTAGCAGACACTTTTATCCAAAGCGACTTACAATTGAGGACGATGGAAGCAATCAAAATCTGCAAAGGAGCAAAAAAAGAGAGATGCAAGTGCTTAAACAAGTCAGCAAGGTTTTTATTAATAAATAAAAAGAAAACAGAATAAAAAAGATTAGAAAAGCTAGTGTTTTTTTTCTCATTTCTTTTTTAAGAAAACAAGCAGTAAATGAATAGAGTGCAAGTCTAAAAGGGATATGTTTTTTAAGATTAGAATAGAGAGTGCTGGAGGGTCAGATAAAGATGGAAGAGATGTGTTTTTAGCCGATTTTAAAATTGAACATGTTTAAATTAATTTAAAATGTAATTTATTCCTGTGATGGAAAGCTGAAAATTCATGATCCTGCTTTAGACATATTTTTTTAGTAATTCTGAAAATAGTTGTGGTGCTTCATACTTTAATTGAACCTGTGATGCATTTTTTTAGGATTCTTTCATTAAGGGTAAATTTGAAAATAGCATTTATTTGAAGTAGGAATCTTTTGTAACATTTAAATGACTTTGCTGTCACTTTTGATCAGGTTAATGCATCATTGCTGAATAAAAGTTTTTATTTTGTATATTTTTTAAATAAAATTAAATAATAATAATAAAACACTCTGAATGGTAGTTTGTTTATACAATTTGTGACTGAATCATTCTTTTGAGTCAGACTTGATCAATAATTCTGTTGATCCAGTTCACAAAACTTATCTGTGAATCTTTCATTAATTTGGACTGATTTGTTTTTTGAACTCAAATGATTTAGTGATCTGATCATCTGATTTACAACCTGAATTTCTATCTGTTTGCCACACAAAGCTGTCTTGTTACTTAAAAAGATGTGAAATATAACATGCACATCATGCAGGATAAGTTTGCGGTGCTTCTTCATCCTTTTTTAAGCTTAAAGCTCCATTTTCCATTCATTGTTATTGCATTTTAAAAGACCAATAGTTTTATTAAAAAAAGTCTTCTTTTGAGTCCCACAGAGTCTTATGATCTCAGACCGAGGGCACTAGTTTGAGCAAATGACTGAATTTTTATATTAAAGGTAAACTGCTCCTCCAGTCACACATTAACATTATGAAGCACAAGGTTTAGTGTATGATATTCACTCAGGAGAGTTGAGACGCCGGCCACTGCCTCTTCTACACACCTCAGCGGCTGCATTAACACACTGATTGGAATGGATGACTAGCGTGTACGGGACAGCTGTTCAAGACCTTGAATAAGTTTATGGCCAGTGGGCAGATGAATAATGGAAGTTGAGTGCCGTGGCTCATTTTCTCCGCACCAGAAGCCATAACACAGACGTCTTTAGCAGTCCTCGTGTTGCTCTCGTGTGATCTGAGTCTGAGTTTGACAAGCACAATGAGAACTTTTTGGAATGAGAGTTTGATGGTGTTTTTTGTTAGGAGCTGTGGCAATAAGATATAGAGAAACAACCTGTGGAAACTTTTGAGGCTTGATGGCAGAACCTTTGTAACGTATGCATTTTGCAACTTAACTGAGCTGTCAAATGCTCTGTCTTTCAACCAAACCTTTCAATACAGTTGATGTTTACCTCTATGGAAAGGTCGCTGCTTATTCTTCCTCCTTGTTGGAGGCATTGCCTTACACATTATTCAGGTCCTCTTGGGAAAACTGTATATGTGCTCAGAAGCTGTAAGTAAAGGAATAGCTCATTCAAAAAATAAACATTTGCGGAAAACATGTTCACCTCAGGCCATCCGAGATGTAGATGAGTTTGTTTCTTTATCAGAACAGATTTGGAGAAATGTAGCATTACATCATTTGCTCAGCAATCGATGCTCTGCAGTGAATGGGTGCCGTCAGAATGAGAGCTAATAAAAACATTACAATAACCCACAAGTAATCCACACCACTCCAGTCAATCAATTAACATCTTGAGAAGCGAAAATTATGGATTTATTTCTAACAAACACACAGCTTTTTCCATTTTTGAACTTTAAACTATTGCTAAAATACCTGTATAATATGTATTTCTCCAGTGAAAAAGTTGTCGTGTCTGAATCAGGAGAGAAATCTGCAAAGATCAAGCACCGTTTACAAGCCAAAATGATTCTAAACTAATATGTGAGTGGATTACAATACTATATCACAACAAGAATAAATCACAATCAAGGAAAAATCAATATTATATACAATGAATAAAAGTTAAAACACCTTAATGATCAATTTGTTTCTTACAAATATGCAGCTTTTTGCTTCACAGCTGAACTGTGGATTCTTGTGATGTTTTTATCAGTTGTTTGGACTCTCATTCTGACGGCACCCATTCACTGCAGAGGATCTATTGGTGAGCAAGTGATGTAATGATAAATTTCTCCAATTCTCTTCTGATGAAGACACAAACTCATCTACATCTTGGATGGCCTAAGAATGAGGACATTTCAGCACATTTTTTGGGCGAACTATTCCTTTAAAATGTGATTTTGGTCAGAACCAATGGACGCAATTTCATATTTCTTTCTCTCTCTATCAGTTACTAACAATCCCAGGAAGCTTTTTAGCAGCACTTTAACAAAATGAAAAGCAAAGGATGCACATTAGGTGTGTAATTGAATCTTTATTTGTGTATTCTATCATCAGCCACAGAGAATGAGGAGAAATGTTGTTTGGTGGTACAAGCCTGTCTCCTCATAAACTGACTAAATGAGTAGTGTATTCTGGCAAGCTTCATTGCTGTTCTTCATTAAAAGTACATAAAATGAGTACAACAATCACATTTTAAAACTTATGATTGATACTAATTTGCTTCTGACATAATTCTTTAATTTTTCATATTCAGTGCTTGAAGAAAATCCAGTGCTCATTATGTCTTTATGGTCTCGTTAATTCGTGCTTAACTTGTAAATACATTACAATCATTCCGACGTGACTTGAATGCACCATTCATCAAGTCCTCATTTTGCTCATTTATTTGCTTCATTCTGGACTCTTCTGTGTCTTCAGACCTTTTTCATGAAGGAGCATCTTCAAGATGATCACATATGATGATGGTACAGTTGAAGTGTTTAGATTGTAAAAGCATGGTGTTAAGCTTGGGTGTAAAAGTTTGGGGTTAGACGTTTTCTTTTTCTTTTTCTTTTTTCTTTTTTCGAAAGAAATTTACACTTTTATTTAGCAAGGATGCATTAAATTGATCAAAAGTGACAGTAAAGAATAAAGTATAAAGTTACAAAACACTTCCAATTCAAATAAATTCTGTTCTTTCAGAAATGAATCCTGCAAGCAATAAATAAACAAACACACAGTATCATGTTTCCACAACTGTAATAACCAACATTGTCTCCAAAATTTAATTTATTTTTAAAAATATTTAAATAGAAAAAAGTGTTTTATTCACATTATCCAATGCCGTTGTATATTATGCAATTTTGTAAAAATCTAAAATAATATCTGTTTTTACTTTATTTTTAATCAAATAAATGCAGCCAAATAAATCAAATAAAAAGTGTTATTTTAGTATAATTGAGAGATCATAGTTTTTTTATATTTTGAATTTGTTTTTAATTTTTTTTTTTGTTTTCATTTTAATTTTAGGTAAGTAGTTAGTTTTAGTTCAGTTTTAGTAATTTTGTTGTTTGTTTTTGACTTTTTTATTAGTTATTCATATACATTTTTAAATATATCTGTGTAGTTTTTATTTCAGTTTTAGGTTTAGTTTAATCAAGCTATACAAAATGAAAATATGAAATGTTACTTATAGGATCTAACTGAAGTAAAATAAGCAAATAGTTAACTATAATACCACTGCTTTCAAAAACATTAAAAAAATGTACTAACCCCAAACTTTTGAACGGTAGTGTACTTCAAATAATACCACGGTATTAACATGGTAAATGTACAAAAACTGTTGTATGACAAAATATTTGTGGTAGTTAGCTTATACATAACCTTAATTCTTAGTCCTAAAAGTTGTTCTTCCACAGGACGGCAGATCTAGTGTTGTTTCCAAGTTCTTCTTTTGAGTCCCACTAAATAAATAACGTCATGATGAGAGAATTTATTTTTTGGGGTGGACTGTCCCTTTGACTCCAGGTTGCTTCAGGAGATTGTTCCTTACATATACTTTAAGTTGCTTCAAATGGAAAAGTGTCAGCTGAATGAATGATGATAGTGAAAGCTGATGCACGTCTCTCACGTTAGCCATAAACCTCCCTCTCAGTTAAATCCATCGATTCTGCTTGTAAGCACAACTCAAAAAAAAAATCATTACCATCTTCGTGATGGGTGAGAAATGTTCCCGCTCATCAGCGTTACTGTCGGATGTACCCTTTTGTCCTTGAGAGACAAAGCGGGCCTGACATCACAACAGGGTGATTGATGACTCGAGAGCGGGGTGTTTGTCAATTCCTCATAACTTTGCCGAAATATAACGGCTCCTTCCAATGAGGATGGATTAGATATTCATTCTCATTTTACTGCTTTAACAGCTCGGGATAATTTGTGGCCTCACATTTAGCTGTTCGACAGCACGCTTGTCTGATGTAATGGCCTAACAGACCATGTAATGGATTACTACCGTATCTCTCCAGGAGAAAGTGGCAGCAGTTCAATACCCGTCTGTCTCTCTTTGATGAGATGCAAAGTCGTGTTTCAGACTTCTTTGCCTTTTATAAACTTAACTTTGTGGATAGGGGTCAAAGGTCAAGCTGGTTTGTTGGTGTTCTACACTACTGTAGTATGCAACCATAAATTGCTTTGACAGCATGTTTTCTTTATACCAAATTTCTTGCATATGTAACATAGAGTAATATTTTTGTTACAAAAAATATTTTTTATCTTTTGATGGCCAGTTAAAAGAGGGATGCATTATTTTATGAACTTAAACTTTATTGTTTCTATAGATACAACCAACAACATTTTATTATTTTAATTTAATTAAAAATAAAATTATTTTATTTTATTTTATTTTATTTTATTTTATTTTATTTTTATTATTTTGCCATGCAAATAATTACATTTTTATTTATTTATTTATTTTTTACTTACAATCATTTTGCTAATTTGTATGTATTTTTTCTTAATTGTAAACATTAACACATGTGAATGGATTATTTTGCTACATTTCAGCTTGCTTTTTTTTAATTTTTTTTAATTTTTTTTACATACAATACTTTTGCAACTTAATTTTAGTTTACAGATATTATTTATTTATTGCTCTTAATTGTAAACATTTACAAGTGAACCAATCATTTGGTTGCAGCATTTTGAAAAAATGCATATGATAATTTGGCAACTTAATAATTTTAGCTTAAAAATATTGATTTATTTTTATCTTAATTGTAAACTTTTTTTTATATTATGTAACATTTTGCTGCATAATTTATATTAAATATTACAATTTTAATTTTATTTGTTTGTGTTTAAATTGCATTTTAAATCCCCTAGTTTAATTTCTTGAAAGAACCACATTAAACAGACTTTTGTGTATTATTTGGAGAAATGTAGGTTTCGGTCAAATCAAATTTATGTCAGGAAATTACTCATCCATAATTTACAGAAAAGGGCAGTCTATGATATTACCTGAATGAACTTAAGAGTGCTTAGAGCACAGCAAGATTCATGTTTTCTGTTTCAAATGCATATATTATTTATGACTGTACATTTCCTGTTAATAATCTGTGTGATGAAATATAGAAGAGCTTATTTACATCCCACATTGCTCCTCTGCAGGAGAACACGCGTATGGAGTCAGGACAAGCTGTAAATGCGCTGGATGTGAGAAATGTGGTAATCTGCTCTTGACAAATAGTGAGATTAACCTCCTACATCATGCTGAGCCGAATATGTGCACTTGAAATGCAGATGCATTTTTAATAAGGGGCCGGAAGCTTAAGTCAGCATTTAGATGACCTCCGGATTCATTATGTGAAGCTGGTAACTTCAGCAAGGTTTGGATATATACTTATATTCCACTTTTATCCTTTGATCCAGTGGCCTCATCTCATTTTGGATTTGATTGCAGAGACTTTTGTGACATTTAAAGTTCTTTATCGCACCAATGGAGCAGAAGGTAATGGATCGCTCAGATTTATGAGATTTCCAGCGGATATGAGGAATGTCTCGCAACTTGAGAACTACATCAGGGTTAATAACTCCCTGAGGATCCCCGTGAGATCAATTATTCTGACAGATGTAGGAGAATCAGGGATTTTCGTGTGTATCACAATAACAAATACTAAATATGTGTAGCTGTTGTTTTCATTTCATCTCTGTCATGGAAACAGAATTAACTCAGTTTACTTACTTTACTTAGTCAGTTCACCCAAAAATGAAAATTTGATGAGCGTTTACTCACCCTCAGGACATCCAAGATGTAGATGAGTTTGTATCTTCATCAGAAATTGAGTTTAGCATTACATCACTTGCTCACCAATGGATCCTCTGCAGTGAATGGGTGCCGACAGAATGAGAGTATATACAAATGGTAAAAACATCACAATAATCCACAAGTTATCCACACCATGCACTCCAGTCCATCAGTTAATATCTTGTGAAGCCAAATGCTTCACGAAAAGTGTGTTTGTAAGAAACAAATCCATCATTACTTCATTGTAACTTTAAACTATCACTTCTGGCCAAAACATGAGTCCATAATCCATAATAACACTTCCTACAGTGAAAAAAGTCCATCTTCTGTATCGAAATTCACCCAAGTATTTCTTAAAATCTGTTTCGGAGTGTTTTGGCTTGTATAACTGTGCTTGATCTGTGCATATTTCTCCCCTGATTTAAACAGGATGACTTTTTCACTGGAGAAAGCAATATTATGGATGGAGGACTCAGTTTGAGATTTAAAAATGTCTTGATGGATTTATTTATTACAAACATTAAGCTTTTCACTTCTCAAGATGTTAATTGATGGACTGGAGTGGTGTGGATTACTTATTAATTATTGAAATTTTTTTAACAGCTGTTATTCTGATGGCACCCATTCACTGCAGAGGATCCATTGGTGTATGATGTAATGCTACATTTCTCTAAATCTGTTCACATGAAGAAACAAACTCCTCTACAATGGATCGCCTGAGTGTGAATACATTTTAAGCAGATTTTCATTCTTGGGTGAACTGTTTCTTTATTACAAGATCCTGGTCTCCTCTGAGACAACTTTCCTTTCCGGTGACATCACTGGTGAGCTGTTACTTAATGTTAACAAGCAGCCAAAGTTAAACCGCATAAATTATGGAAATAATAGCAAATACAGATAAATCTGAAAAAGAAACATTAGGAAAGGACTACATGGAGATGCTCCGGAGCCTCCACATCCAGGTCAAAAGCCTCCTCAGAAGTGTTTCAGGAGATATGACTGCGTTTTTAGGCTTGTTTTTTAATTTGTGAATATTCAAAAGCGCTTGTCTTTGCAATCTGTGTTAACTAGCTAAAGACAGACAGCTTAGACCCACAAGCTGTATTATATGAGCATCCAAATGAATCGTACCTCCTCTAGAGGAATCGTGTGTGTGTGTGTGTGTGTGTGTGTAACCAGATGTTTAGACAGACCTTCTGGTCACCTGTTTGTCCTTTTATACTCTGTCTGTTTCTATAACAGCTGCTCGGTTTTGGCTGTACATGCAGCTGACAGAAATCAAGAGGATTTGAAAGAATATGTTTTTTATATGACCTCTATTATGATTGGTTTTGTGTACTGGGATGTTTCAAAGTTGCTGAATACTCAATAATCATTGATGTTTAAATGTAGGTGATCATATGTTATTGTGCTTTAGCTGTTGCATCATAAATCTGGGATTTTGTTGCACTTGCTAAACTGAGTATCTGCTAATGTTCTGCCCATTAAGTGTTTAAAGTAAGTAATATTTATAAAAAAAAAAAAAAAAAAAAAAAAAACTCAGACTTGAGCACCTGTTTCTTGTTTGTGAAACGTGGGTGTTAAATAACAAAGTCATTAATGCAGTGTAATTAGCCATTTGTTTATTCGTTAACCTTGACCAATTAGCCTGTGTGGCCTTGATGACATCAGCTGAAAGGAAAGTTAGTTAATTTTGATGATTACAAAGAAGAAGATTTTTTATATTAAAAATATGTACACATATGAATACAACCAGCAATGTATTAAGAGTGTAAAAATGCTTTAAGATTGTAAGTATGAAGTATTTGGTGTGTTAATTTCTGCCTTTTTTGTATTTTATATAAACTGTACGTGCTTAAGAACTGATCAAAGCACTGATGGATGGATTAAACTAGTGTTGTTCATTGAGATCAAGCAAATCTTCCTAAAGCATTGTGAGAGAGTTTAAGTGTTGTCCTCTATGTTTGATTTTCCTCTGTCAGGTATGTTTGTCAGGACAGATGTGCTGGAGAAAGTCAAGCATTCACAACCTACTAAGGCCACCACTTGTCCTGGTTACTCAAGAAGTAAGTAGTACTCATTATTATTATTAATAGTAGTAGTAGTAGTAGTTTGTTAGAAAATGCAGGATTCTGCTTTACTAGTATTTTCAAGTAAAGACTAAGTCAGAGCCAGAATGAAAGTAGTAAGTAGTACTCATTATTATTATTAATAGTAGTAGTAGTATTAAATAAAAATTTGCTCAAAATAAACATTATTATTATTAATAGTAGTAATAGTAGTAGTTTTAACATTGCTCAACCTAAATGCTGTTTTATAGAAATGGTCACACATGCAATTTGTAAAGTTGAATAACGTTTGGTAATATTTCCTCGGAATGAACAAGTTTCTAGTAATTGTGTTTTTTTATAGAACAGTAGCAGAGAATCCAGCTGCGTCGGATAGATTTACACCCCTCTTGGCTTCTCTGTTTGTGTGTGTGTGTCTGTGTCCAGGTGTTGTGTTTTGGCAGGACTATGCTGAACAGATGCTATGGTGTGTGTCTCTGCATACTGTGATGCTATCGCCCTGCCCTTGAGTTAGCACATTAGCGAATTCCTGAGATCTCCTCTAAAGCTGTTTGTGTGAGTGTCCATCTAGTCCTCTGTGTGCGTGTGTGCGCTCCTCTTTGCTAAAACGCTCCTCTTGCAGCAATTTGCTTCATGCTCTCAGGATGTTGCTGTCTGATCTGCAGTGCAGCGATGTGCTGACTTAATGACATGTATTAGTAATATACAGATTTAGAAAATGTTTTCGCGTAATGTGAGCATTAGCCTTTGACTTACACTCGCTAAACACACAGGTAAAGATGACATGCTAATATATGTTGGAAAGCGGTTTTGGCTTATCCTACATTCACGTCAACTCCAATCTGTTCAATCTTTACTCATCAGTTATTCCTTTCCATGGTGATGCTCATGATGCCAAAATGGATCCATGTGTGGCTTTGTTGTAATGATGACAAAATGCGTGAGTTTAGTGACATTAATTCATGTCTATATGCTTTGAAGAAACCATAAAATCACTTTAAAATCGAATCAAATAGTAATTATTTTTTTTTTTACATTTATTTATTTATTTGTTTATTTTAGTAGTCTTGCTATTTTAATAACTATAATAATAATAATAATAATAATAATAATAATAATAATAATAATAATTATTATTATAACTATTATTATTATTGTTGTTGCTGGTGGTGGTATTAATGTTATTATCAAATTAAACATTTTATGCTATACTTAATATAATTTTATGTTTAACATAATAATTATATATTATAGTATATACCATTATTACTATTATTAAACTCCAATATATTTGCTTAATAAAACATTATAGAAAAGATTTAGATTAAAAGTTTGTTTAAAATTCATTATAATAGGTTTTTGATTTCATGGGGTCTTTGTTGAAACTGCAGTCGATTTGGTTAGTTTCACATTATAGAGTCAGCAATTTTATAAATATTCAGAGTTTCCAAGTTGTGATTATGAGTTTGACAAAGACATGGATGATTTTACTAGTCTGAAACTCCTAAAGTAACCCAAATGATGTGAATGAAGCATGAAACTGTATTGTGACTAGAAGTTGCTTGCAGTATCTTCAGAACAATTTATAACAGCTCTGCAGTTAATTAATAAAGTTAATGACCTCTGCATTATTGTGCAATGAGTTCTCAGGTGGAGATCTGTAATATATGAAGGAATCCAAATGGGCTACTACAGTCTTTTTTCCTGCAGGTACAATGAAACAGATGTAGTTATCTTTTTGAAACAGGAAGCAATGCAGGATTTGGGAGCTGGAGTTAATATGGCTTCCAAAGCAAAGAGAAGAAAATGAAAAATCGGCCTACCAAACTCAACCGAGATAAGTTCCCCTACTCGGCTTTGCGTGGGAAGCAATTGGGTCAGCGTTTGGACGTGTGCCAGTCTGCGGGGGAAAAAATGGGTGCAGTTCATCAGAGTGGTGATTCTGCCGTGAATAAGACCATCCGTCCGTTACCAAGCAACGGTTCCGCTCGCTCCATCATCAGCGCCGGCCCGGGAGACGGGTGCAGAAACGCTGTTATTGATGGCTCCGTATGCCCATCTAATCTCTCGGCTGACAAAGAGGGTTTAAATGACCACGAGAGAAATGAGGACAGACGCCCACGCCGCCGCACGCCGCCTGTGCCCCCACCAGCAGAAGAGTCAGTTAAAGTTGAGGAACTTTTGGATGGGAGCTAAAAGTCAAGAAGCCAATTACTAACCAAATCTTTCCTGTGTGTGACCTATTCCAGATGCTGAGTGCGCCTGTTGCTTCTGGAGTCCTGAGAGTCATGAGGCGGTCACTAAATGACCCACATACTGATTACAACTCAACTACAGTGTAAATGCATGCTCTGTATAGTGCAAGTATACAATGTTCTATATTACAGGGTGTTGTTACCCAGGCACACAACGTCATAAGACACTGATATTTAGTTACATTTTGGTTGAGGTGTCCAGTGACCAAAATTCAATATCAATTCAAGGTCTAATGTCAATGTTAATTTGATGTCCAATACTGACGTCAGCTGATATTTGTTGTTTTTAGGTTGTGTAACCAAAATCCAATGTTAGGTCAACATCAAATTGGCATGAAATACTGACGTCAACCCGATTTTCATTCTCAACCAAAATGCAACGTTTGTCTGACGTCATTTCCGTGCCAACCTGACATTATATTGACGTCCTGTGCCTCCTGGGTAATTGCATCTTCACATCATGAAATTTATTGAAACCATTAAATAACACAGGTGAAAAAAAAAAAAAAAATTAAATGGACGATTTTATGTCCAAATTCATTGTCATTTATGTTCAAGTTTTCTGAACTTGGACCTGCAAATTTGCACAACAAAAAGCCGTTTGAGCAGATTGACCTCAGTATGAAATTCTTGTATTGGCAATACAAGTTTAAAAGAATGCAAACGTCAATTAAGAAGAGACACTGTGGTTTGCAGTTGTTGGAAACTGATGTAGATTAGATTTTACCATTTCTGAATTTATAATTATTATTCAATACAAATAATTTTGCACACCTAAACTCTTATGTGACCATCCCTTTAGTCTTCATTTATTTTAATTTTTCAGTACACTGGCAGCGGTTTCTTTCTTTCTTTTTTTTTTTATAGCTCTGGCTCTTCTAATAGGTATTACATGGGGTTTCTCGATCTCATTACGCATGACGTTCCCACTCACTGGCGTTTGGCCCCATTTTGCCACCGTTAAGATGGGCTGTTGGGTGCTGCGGTTTCACTTTAACTAATCTGCTAAAATGATCTCAGTAATGCATGCTGGATGAATGCTGCGAAACTCATTATCATTCTCGCATCACTTCTTTTGCAAACTCGGAGCTGCCTGAAGAAGCATGTTCATGAAGGGGGAAAATACGCCACTTTACTCATCTGAAATTCAAATTCACCCTGCACGAATTATTTGAGGCCCAAATTCTCAATTAATTTTTTCCACAGCGTGTAATATATGTGCTGCATACAGCTTTTGGCGAAATACAAAAGCAGTAATTGCCTGAAAGGGAATTTTGTAGTCTTGTGCTGGTATTAGCATTTCAAATTGAGTTATGTGCTTAAACAAGCAGTGGAAACGCTCCTGGTGCTCTTTTCAAGAGACCACTTCTATTTGACTTGCATACCGTAAAACTGCAGTCAGATTCTTTTACTCCAGAAAAAGCGTCCTACCATTTCAAGTATGTTTCTTCATCAGAACAGATTTGGAGAAATCCTCTGCAGTGAATGGGTGCCATCAGAATGAGAGTCCAAACAGCTGATGAAAACATCACAATAATCCACACTACTCCAGTCCATCAGTTATGTTTTGTGAGATGAAAATCTACATGTTTGTAAGAAACAAATCCATCATTAGGACGTTTTTACCCTCAAACAAGTCCTCTGTCCATAATATTGCTTTCTTCTTGACTGAATCAGGAGAGAAATCTGCACAGATCAAGCAATATTTACAAGCAAAAACAGTACAAAACAGATCTAAACAAAAGTGTCTGTGGATTTTGATGTGAGAGGACAACAGGAGATGGACTTTTCCACTGGAGGAACCGTTATTATGGATTATGGACTCATCGTGAGGGGAAATCATGGCCTAGTGGTTAGAGAGTTTGACTCCTAACCCTAAGGTTGTGGGTTCGAGTCTTGGGCTGGCAATACCACGACTGAGGTGCCCTTGAGCAAGGCACCGAACCCCCAACTGCTCCCCGGGCGCCGCAACAAATGGCTGCCCACTGCTGTGTGTGTGTGTTCACTGATGTGTGTGTGCACTTTGGATGGGTTAAATGCAGAGCACAAATTCTGAGTATGGGTCACCATACTTGGCTGTATGTCACGTCACTTTTTCACTCACTTTTGGCTCTAAGCAACAAGTTTTGAAGTTAAAATGCCTTATTGATGGATTTGTTTCTTACAAACATGCAGATTTATGCTTAACAAGATGTTAATTAATGTACTGGAGTGGTGCGGATTGCTTGTGGATTATTGTGATGTTTTTACCAGCTGTTTGGACTCTCAGTAATCAGTATTTTGTAATATTAATGTAAAACTGCAAATTTAATTTATGCATATGTTCCTGAAGTTACTAGTTACTCAAAAGGTGTGCAATAGCATATAGATTATCCTCAAAGCAGACATGTACTAAGAATCACAAAAGTAATTTTTAATTCATGTCATCTTTAATATTCTCCCCTGACGCCCATTACAGAAGTGGTTAATTTGGGCAAATAAAATTTCATGTCCTATAAGATTAATAAACGTTAGGAAGATCTCCTCCGCCTACTGCAGGCCTAACGATCCTCTACACTGTCACAACATTAACGAGGCATCAAAGATGGTGTTTTAATGCCCACTCTCTGTCCTTCCTCACAGCACTCACTGATATGATGCCATTATTGTTGTTTGTTATTAAGCAATTTTAAATGAGGGAGAGAAAAAAAAATACTTTAATTGAATTTCTGTTCAAATCACAAGTGCAATGCTGAGGGGGCTGAAATTTATGCAGATTACTCTGCATGAGAAAATGCTTCTCTCTCTCTCCCTCACACACACACACACACACACACACACACACACACACACACACACACACACACACACACACACACACACACACACACACACACACACACACAGAAACTCCTTGCATATGATCAAACAGGAACAGAATATTTTATCCTTTGCACACAGATGCACTCCAGGAAAATTAAATGTATATGAACAATTCTATTTCTGTAGCAGATCCCAATGTCATTTTAATGTTAAATATTTCCGAGCTTTCATGGGGTTTACATATATTAGTATGCTGTTTAAAACCCACAGTATTCATATGGAAATCCTACTGCATGTATAATGCAATGGCGTGAATATTTATGTCTTCATTAAATGGTCATGCGAAATGTATGATACAGAAGAATTCAGATCAAACAAACTCAAACACACACTCTTGAATATAGCATAGTAAAGAAAAATCAGTGAGTTTATTTTGGGTGATATTCATCAAAATGGCATACCTGTGGATCTTTAGCCCAGTTGTATAGTTGCTGATGTTTTATTAATGGCATACCTGTGGACCAGTTTTTCTTGTGGCTCTCAACTTTCTCTTCAATGGCATACCTGTGGAAATCATCTCTCTTGTCTTCTGGCATTGTGATGACATGTTGAATTTGTAGGCCAAAACCTGTAAATCAGCTCTCATTTTCAGCTTCCAGTTCTATTGTACCAAAATGGGTTTTTGGTTAAAGGTACTTACTAAGGGTAAATACTTTTTTGACTACTAAACCATAAAAACTGCAGATATTTAGGAAACATGCTAAGTTTACATGTTTCTCTGAAAAACAATGCTGCAGCAAGTTATTTGATTTTGAAATGTGTGTTCTGTGTCGGAATGTCTGTTTTTGTTTTGATCTGTGTGACTCCGCCCAGTGCCACTTTACCCAATTGTATTTTGTCACACCGGGTTGCCAGTTGATGGAAAACACACCGTACTGCAACCATGGAAGCCAGTTAAGTCAGACTGTACACGACCTAAAAATCCTTAGCATCCATCTAAAACATTGTATGACCAGAAAAATATTAAAGTTCAATTCAATTCACATTTGTTTGTATAACGCTTTTCATGATACAAATTGTTGCAAAGCATTTTCACAGAAAATGAAAATAAAATTATATTAAAACACAGATGAATCAGTTCATCAACGGTGTATGGCTCTTTGATTTCCATGTGTTCATTCCTGTTGCGCGTCCTCAATCTGGCAACCCATGTGAGAATTAAATCTGAGGAGGGGGCCGGACAAACAACGCTGTCCAATATTTTGAATTTGGACTTATGCTAGCTGTTAAAGGGATACTCCACCCCAAAAAGAACATTTTGTCATTAATCACTTACCCCCATGTCGTTCCAAACCCGTAAAAGCTCTGTTCGTCAACAAAAATAATGACTTTATTCAACAATTCCTTTGTCAACAGTCTCCTCTGTGTCTCTCCATATCACTGTATGCTGCGTATGCTCTTCTGTATCATCCGCACCACAAGGATGTGCTGTTTCTAAATGTATTTAGCTTAGATTTGAAAGGAAACAGCGCATCCTTGTGGCACGGATGATACAGAAGAGCATACCAGCATACAGTGATACAGTGTTTTCTTCGCTTACAAAAAGTGTTCCCGTCACTTCATATAACCCAGATTGCATGTCTGATGGCCAGTGATGACGACAAACATACCTCCTAAGACGAACAAAGCTTTTTCGGGACTTGGCAGTCTATGGGACAGTCACAGGCCTCCCGGTTTTCATCCAAAATCTTAAATTATGATCAAAGACGAACAAAGCTTTTACGGGTTTGGAACGATATGGTTGATTAATGACAAAATTTTCAATTTGGGGTGGAGTATCCCTTTAATATTACATACTGCATCCTTAAATGCCTGAAATAAGTCTGTGCTAACACAAGCTCAAGATATTTTCACATTTTATTTTATGACATAAATTACGTCGGCAACTTTAACACATGGAGCTTACATGGAGCTAAGCTCTTTTTTTCCCTATAGGAATTACAGTGATAAAGCATAACCAATAGTCTACTCTCTTTGAAAACAAAAATAATATTAAATGCTTTAAATAGAAGCACATGCTCACTATTTCTACTTTGAAACCCTCTGGCATGATCACCTCATAGACTTCCGTTGTAAATGTATTACTGTAAACAAGTTTTTCTTTGTTTATGAACTAAAAAGGAGGTGAACTGTGTAAATTCATAGAGGTGGTTTGTAAGTCAACTGGTCTATTACCCCTGAGGGAGGTAGATTATAGTAAGTATAAAGATAATATGATTGGACCATTTAAGCCATCCTCATTTTCCCCTTTTTATGCAAATTAATTCAGAAAGCACTTACGGCTCTTCATTAAGTCGTTAGCATTGGTTTGCTGATTCACATTTTTATTTGCTGTTTGACTGCCAGTAAACATAACCTTTCCTGCGCTGCAGTTGCTAATGGAGTTGTCATTTTGGTATATATAGGATTTCTGTCAATGATTTCTACCAATTAGGAAAATGGAGCTTTGTTTGTGAAAAGGTGTATGAAATCTTTCCTTTACATACCGGATTCTCTGTCATAGCTGGACTTTTGACTATTCACAGACCACATTGTGCTATTTGTAGCCAAGAATGGATATGTTTAATGAAAAACAAACACAAAAAGTGTGTTTATATGCTTTCATTGATTCTTGCAGGTTTTGAATGACTGCCCCTCAAATTGAAATTTTTTTTTTTTTTTGCACAAGTACCCTATTTTTATTTTATTATTTTTTTTTACATTTTATTATTCTTTATCATTTAATTTTTAAAAATGTAATCTTATTTTTTATTATTTTTTTTAAAGGTATAATTTGAGATTTTTGGGAAATTTTATTTAAATTGTATTATTAATATCATTTTAAATGTTATTATTACATTTTTTAATGTGTATTATTTTATTTTTATTTTTTTATTTTTGAGCAAGTACATGTTTAAGACAAACTTTTAGTTTTTTATTTTATTATTATTTTTATCTTATTATTTTTTATTATTTAATTTTAAAATTGTAAATTATTTTGATGCTCTTATTTTATTTTATTTTAAAAGTGCCATTTTGAATTGTTTTGGCCTGTTTTTTTTTACACTTTATTTGTTATTTTATTTTATTATAATTTTTATATAATTATTTCATTTTTCCATTTTAATTAATTGATAAAACAAAAACCTATATTTTTTTTGAGCAGGCACACTTAGACCTTTAACATTTATTTTAATTTAATTTTATCATTTTATTTATAAATTAAAGGTGCCATTTTGGATTGCTTCAGTCTGCTTTTCTTTTTTATCATTAACATTTTTAATTTTATTATTTTTCAATTTTAACTGTTTTATTTTATTTGTTAGCAAGTACACTTGTTTCATAATTGGATTTGATTTTGATTTTAAAAGGTGACATGCCCGATTGTTTTGGACTGCATTAATCCCTCTATGTGCCATCTTTTCCAGATATTTCACACAGAAACACATACACACGTGAAAACCACAGACTGTGAAGGTAAGAAGCCATAGAAGATCACAAGCTCAGGTATAGTACATGCAGCGGTTTGCATTTTCACAGTAAACGCTCAGCGTGGCTCTTGAAGAGTCTGGCAAGCTTCTGGTCCGCAGAGCAAAGCTGAATGATAGTGAAACAAAAGAGGAGGGAGTCCATTAGTGAGACGTGAAGAGATGTATATTTCATCCGCCTGTCTTCCTCACTTCTGCGTAGAGGTAACGAGATCTGAGACTACTTTTCCTTCTCTTTCTCTCATAGAGCACATGTTTTTTTTCTCTGTCTCTTTGCTCAGATAAGAGCGGGGTTTCCCCTGGACGGCGGGCGATCGGGGAGATAAACAGGCTGAGAGCAAATGGAATCTGAAGAGAACTTGTTCAGGAGGCTTTTGTGTGGGAGCATAGATGGGGAAGAGGTGTCAAAAGTGCCTCTTCACATCTCACTGCCGGCAGAGGCAGATGAGAGGCTCAGGAATGAAGTGATGGCCTTTACTGGTAATAAGAACAAAACACACTTTCAAGGAGAAGGCACATAAAGAGAAACGCGCTGTACTCATGCAGTGAACTGCACACTGATGAAGTCTGGACAAAACAGAGTAGTATTTTTGATAGCAATGAGTACAGACCTGCTGCTCAGTTGGTAAAGCAGGACGGGAAATCACATACTGAAAAAATGTATACCTTAAATGCACTCTGTAAGTCGCTTTGGATAAGCATACCTACCAGATGAAAAAGCTTTAAACTGACATTTATTTTCTAGCATTTCCGAAGCCTGTGCTTTTCCTGAATGTCAGGGAACATTTGACCCTGTGGTTGAAGGCTCAGAGATGACAGGTAGGACATTTTAGAGACTTTAAATTCCAAAGTTACTCAGCTTCTCAAGCTGAATGCTCTGCTGGCTAATGTGTACTTATAATGCACTGGACGTTATTTTGGATAAAAGTTGTGGATAAAAAATGCTTACACTACCATTCTAAAGACAGATGCATCAAATTGATCAGATTTTGATCACCTTTTTATATATATATTTTTTTTTATCAGTGTTGACAGTCAACATTGATAATTAACATTGATCATTAATAATTAAAAGAAATGTTTCTTGAGCAGCAAATCAGCATATTATAATTATTTCTGAAGGATCATGTGCCACTGAAGACTGGAGTAATGATGCAGAAAATTCACCTTAGCATCACAGGAATAAATTTCATTTTAAAATAGAAAAACAGTTATTAAAATTCTAGTAATATTTGACAATATTGTTTTCTGTATTTTTGATCAAATAAATATAGCCTTGGTAAACATAAGAAACTTTCCAAAACATAAAAAAAAAATATTTCCAACCATAAACCTTTGAACTATGTTGTATTTACATTTACATTTACATTTAGTCATTTAGCAGACACTTTTATCAAAAGTGACTTACAATTGAGGACAATGGAAGCAATCAAAATTAACAAAAGAGCAATGATATGCAAGTGCTATAACAAGTCTCAGTTAGCCTACACGTAGCAGTTTTTTTTTTAATTATATAACAAATAAAAAGAAAACAGACAGAATAGAAAAAGAATAGAGCAAGCTAGTGTTAGATTGTTATGTTGTATATGGCAATGAAATGAGTATAACACTCCTTCATTGATTTTTTTTCTTTAACAATTAATAGATTTGAATAGTTTTTTTTTTTTTTTTTTTTACAATCTCAGCCTGTCCAAATAAATGCAGCATTGGTGCGCATAAGAGACTTCTTTCAAAACATAATAATAAAAATAATAATAATAAAATTGTACTGACTACTAGCATTTTTTATTGAATGAATTTACTTTCTCACACAGGTTGTGATACTTGCTATATGCACTAAAAAAGTAAAGCACGTACTTTAGAATCCGGCCAGGGAGGCAGCATAATATTACTGGCAACATTTGAGAACAGACTTTGCCTCAGGAACACACTTATAATGCTAAAATGCTGCCTACAAAAGCAGCTCAGTAGGTTTTGGAACAGAGCCATTATTCCTTATATGCAATCTGCCATAGCTCAGAGTGTCTGACAAATAAAGATGCACAGAGAATCTCTTCATTTATAGACACTTATTTGAGTATTTGTCTTTCTGCCATTACCCTGTGTGTGTGTGTGTGTGTGTGTGTGTGTGTGTAGCAGGAGTGCATCAGAGGTCTGGGCGCTGAACAAAGAGACAGGCTCATTAGAGTTTGATCTGTTCAGTGGAGTGACTGACTGCTCTGTCTCTTTCTCTCTCTGGCTCTTGACTGCAAGGGAATAGGGTCCTAATGATGTGATTCCTCGTCTCTGATCACCCTCTTCCTGACTCTCATTACCGCAGGGTGGCCAGACTGTCACAGCCCGCCCATGCCCACATATGCCCACTTACTTACACACACTTCAGAGTGATTAGGACTGCAGCTTAGATGTCCGTGTGCAGTGAAACGCGTTCACACTGAACCCTCAGTGGACTGGCCTGTGGGGAAGAAAAATCACATATATCTCAGTTGTTTCTCCTACATCAGTGATTCCCATCTGGTTTTGCTTCAGGACCCAGATTTTACATTGGGCATCCAATAACAACCCAACGCAGTAACAACACTGTTTATTGATCATTGCTAACAGTTTTACTGCAGTAAATTAAGTAAACTGTCCTTTAAATAATTATGAATGTGTGGAAAAATAATGTGTTTTATTGTACAGTCTTTGCTGTAACAAAAGATTTTCTCGCTGCTTTAAAGTTGTTTATTTTACTAAGGCTCCAAAAGCAAGAACTATTTTTGGAACCTTTCAGTTAATAGTTCTTAAAATAACTTTTTTTTTTTTTTTTTTGTCTTAAACCGTGTCTGCACTGGATGTGAGTGGCAGGGTGCAACAAAATACTATAGAATTCATTATAATCAGTAATCCTGTCTACACTGGATGTGGCGCGACATTGCAAATACCGGTCAGTAAACTGCTGCCTCATTCTATTTATGACGTACTGATGCAACGTTCAAAATTGATTTTTAAAGGTCTCTTTGTTGCGTCCAGTGTAGACAGACTAGCTGTTGCAGTCCGACACAACAATTGTCTCATCTGGTGTAGACACGGTGTTTGTGTGAAGAACATTTTAATTAAAGAACCTTTCCCACTTTAAAGAAGCTTTTGTGCAATGGAAAGGTTCCATGGAATGTTAATGGCTCTTCATGGAGCAATCAATGTCATAATTGTGGTTAGCTGTATTCAGTAGGCTACATCTAACATTGTATTTTCCATGTGACCCAAAATGACAATATGACCCAATAGTCAATAACTACTGATTTAGACAATGATTTTAAATGGAAACCAAATGTTTACTTTTAAATCTTATGCTTCTGAAATGTTTCTCTTGAGAAAAATATGGAAGGCCATTACCGCCACTGAATAATAATAATAAAAAAAAAAGGTAATTGCAACTTTTTGTCTCACATTTTTGCGAATAAAAACTCTGAATTGTGAGTTTAAAAACGCAATTCTGATTTTTCGGAGCTCTGAAATCTTGGAATTGCAAGAAAAAGTTTTTATCTCACAATTCTGACTTTATTTCCCGTAATTGTGTGTTTATATCATGCAATTCTGAAAAAAAGTCAGATTTCTGAGATGTAAACTCACAATTGTGGGAAAGAAGTCAGAATTGTGAGATTAAAACTTGCAATTACCTTTTCTAAAAAAAAACATTCAGTGGCGGAAACGGACATCCATAGGAAAAAGACTTCTAATTTCACACGTCTCCAGTTTCTCAAAAATGTTCTCTAAATTGTTGAGGATGTTTTTTGAAGCTTTAAATTCTCCAGCTCGTTATATCAGGATGGATTCTGATTGGCTGTCAAAGTTTGTTTCGTTTATCCGCTGGAAAAAAATCGTTCTGAAAGTGATTCCAACGATATTGTTTCTCTGTGCCTTTATCGTTATAGTTGTGGTGTTGACTCAGCTATATTGAGAATGATTTTTAGATCTATATCTTTATCATTATCTTTATAGTTATTGTGCTCGGTGTGAAAGGGCCTTTAGACATAAAGGTTCCAAAAGGATTTGTGCCCCACAGCAATTTCATAGCAAGAAGAACCTTTTAGTGACCTTTTTTTCTTATACCAAATTTACAATGCAAAGGTGGCACAGAGGCGCTTCTGAAGTGGAATTTAGGTGTCTTTACACAGACTGTTGCTCAGAGGTGGCATACATGCATTTACACAGCATTTGATATTAGGAGTCAAAGCTGGCTTAATTTAGTATGGCTGTTATGCTGTACTATATCTTTACACAGAATTTTGAGCAGGCATAGAGATGCTTTTACTCAGCTGTGTTAAGATGCCTTTAGTGTAAGAATATTTTAATCATCTGATGAATCATTTTTCATTATAAATATCCTTTTGTGCAATAAAAAGGTTTCATAGATGTTAAAGTTTCTTCATGGAAAGTGTAGATCTAATTCAGAATACCATTCAGATGCATTCTTTTGACGTGGGACAGTAAACAACCACAACCACTTCCAACAACAACCGCAACACACTACAAAAACCAGTCAGAGCACACCCCCAAAACAAATCTAGCTTAGAGAACATTATGAGACATTTCATACTTGAATGAAAGATGATTGAGAACTCGATTAAGTCAGTAAGTTATGAAAGAGCAGCCTCTGGGATTAGTCATTAAAGATCAACCCCAACTATCATACATCTTTATTTTAACCCTAACTACAAAAAACCTCATTTCAAAACTAATGACATACAGCCGCATGTCAGTATAGCTTATTCAATCTTTCTCTGGCTGATTTCATCTGCTGTGTCTCTCATTGCTCTTTCCCTGCTCTCTCTCTCGATCTTTTCGTTGTCATTCTTTCACCCAGCCGTTCTTCTTCTACAGATACTAGTCAACTGCTCATCTCGACAGCTGTCTGTCAGACCATCACTGAGGTTAATGAGGAGGGAAAAACACTCTTTTCCCAAGCTATCCCTCGTCAACCTGGCACTTTCATCATCTTGACATGAGGGAGAGGCCGTTAGGACAGTGACAGATGATTATGCCGACCAATCGCCAGCTGAGATTGATAGATTGTGCATGTGTATATAGGGTTCATTCATAAGAAGCCACTATTGCAGCCATCTTCAAGGTCATGGATTTATGACTAACCGTTTTTATGTTATTCATGTTACAGGTCCACACTTTAACTGTCAGATTAATTGAATTGCACGGAAGAAAGTCATATCGGTTTGACATGACATGATGGTGAGTAAATGATAACATGAGTTCATTTTTTGTTGAGCAATATGTTTTTTAGATCATTCATAAAAATATATGGAAAGACAGGTGCGTTCCGGAAAAAGTAGCCTGGCAATTGAATGGGTTTCATGTGTGAAACTGGCTAATCTCCATGCACCACTTAAGTGGCATGTTGTCTATTATGAGAACAAGAAAATAATTTCAACTCATCCCTCAGGCAAGCACCTCAAATTATTGTTTAAAATATTCAACTATTACATGGTGTTAACGAAAGTGTAATGCAACTATTAAACATTACATGTGTTTGCGACTGGTAATGATATAACTGTTATCAAGCATGGCTGTGCAAAGTTATAACTAGGCCTTCAGAGAATCTGTGCACTGTTTGGAATAGTTTCTCTGTTGACGGTTAGGGGGAAATATGATAAAAATGTGTTAAGCAGAGCTGTGAGGAATTTATGCAAAACTCTTTGAAATGTAATTATAATAAGGATAAATAAATAAAAGAGTTTGCAAATTTTGGGGGATGTGTTGAATTTTGTGAACGCTGGGCATTAGAATTGATCTTGCTATGTTAGTATCTCTCAACAATCATGCAATTCAGTTCATATTGGCATGGTTAGCAAAGACTGGATGGGCACAGAAGATGGGCATATGAATCTATTTTTTAATTGCTTAAGACTATGATTCCATCCAGTCTGAGTAAATAAAACATGTTTTTAGAACACAAATTGATTTTTTTTTTATTTTATTTTCTCATGCATTTCCTAGCGATGAGGCATGTGTTTCTGTGTCAGTTTGTTGTGTTTGGAGGGGCTTAAAAGTCTATTGTGTGATCTTAAAATGCATGATGCCCAGTTTTTCTATGTAAACAATAACAAAGTTGGCAAGTTAAAACTCACAAGTCAATTTATTTCTAATGATGTTATTTCAATACATGTACTTTGTAGCTAGCAAGTCTGGAAACTTGTACCTTTCCGTGTTATTTGTCTCCACTGGCATAACCTCTCTGATCATTCAGATACAGTAAACTCTTTGATTTTTGTTTTGTAAGTGGTCATCCACCATATCCCACTCAGTCTATTTTTTGCACTCGTATTGGTTATATAAATTTAGGGGTGATTTACATTTAAAAATGTGAGAAAGAGTATTGGAATGAAAAAATAAAAAATAAAATAGAACGCAAGGTAAAGAAACACGTTAAACTACTTTTAACTTGAGCACCTTGTTTTTAAAACACTGTTGTGTGTGAGATGTAAGTGCAACAGTTAAACAGGTTGAAAATCGTTGATAAATCTGCACAGTGGAATGCAAAAACATTTTTTTTCCCTCACCATTTTACTACCCGTTTTTGTTCATTCAGTTGCTGTGTGTCTAGGGGCTGTTCACACAGAATGCGTTTATGCATTCAACTTCTTTGAGTGACACATTTTTTAAAAGCATTTTTAAGTGCCCTTTTTAAACAGGACTAGATGTGTGTGTGTGTGTTTTTTCTACATTTCTATATGTTTTTGCATTTACATGACACAGTGTTTTGCAAAACACATGACACAGAGCAATGGAATGAAAAGTTAAAATAAGTTAAACTTAATTAAACAAACAAACAAACAAACAAAAAAAGCTTCAATTTATTTTATGTTAAGTTCATGTTTATGTTAAGTTTATTTTCAATTTATTTTAACTTTTAGAATGCTGTGTCATTGGTGAAAGTGTGGGTGCAATGGCCTGTATAGCGCATGTAAACACAGTAATTTAGGTCTTAAGTAAAAGCAAACAGCTGAGAAAGAAAACACTTGTAACAGTATATTGGATCCGGGCAGCTCTTAAAGTGACAGCAGTCTAATATTCCGGCTGTCTTTCATTCATGGTAATCAAACAAAGGGGAGAAAATCTGTCAATGCTTTTGACAAAATCACTTTTGAAACTTTAATAAAAAGAAATATATATTTAATTTACACAGTGAAGAATACAGTATGCAGTGTTTTTATACATTTGATTACTTTATACAACGTATGTAGCATTTCTCATTTATTTGTTCTACTGTAGTTGTTTTGTCCTAGTTTAGTTTCTTATTTAATCGCTGACTGTTCACTTGTCTTCAGTGAGCTTGAGTTTTTTTTTTTTTTTTTTAGGGAAGTATTCGTTTTTTGTGACATTGACACTGGTGACAAAAATATATGAATTTTTTTATATGGTATTAAAAATGTTTACATCATAAAGAACTAATTCTTAAGGCTGAAGCAAAAATAACTATCATGATATATATAAAATTACTGTGAAATGATATAATAGACATGAATGGGACATAATATAACTATCTGTAAAACATTGTTTACATGAGTCAGTAACTCATAAGCAGAAGTTTCTCCACTTGAAAAACTACTCATGTCCCCAAAGGATCATGAAACCACATTACAGCTCAAATAACAAACATTTTTACTCAAGATTTTATGTAACAAATACAAGCAGGCACATTTTGGCTTTTAAACCCTTTTTGCATTGAGCATTACTGTTAACAAGCTTCCCATTCGTTTTTTTTCCAAACTGAGGGACGAGTCAAAATCATTTTCTTTGTGATAACATACAGCGGGTTGCAGATGCTGTCCATTCACGTTAAGTTATAAATAACCTGAGACTTTCCTATGAACTCTTTCCACTACA
The DNA here is from genome assembly GCF_018340385.1 of Cyprinus carpio. NCBI lineage: Eukaryota > Metazoa > Chordata > Actinopteri > Cypriniformes > Cyprinidae > Cyprinus > Cyprinus carpio. Next base: position 26,551,844 of record NC_056614.1, read on the forward strand.
AGTTTACCACATTTTGCATCAACATTAATGTATAATGTGGCCCGGTGTGTATCTCTCATGCCAGAAGAGAGGATATAGCAAACTGCATTTTCCGTTCAGACGACATGAGAGTGTTAAAGAGATGCATTAGCGCCTAGATATTACTCTGTGGGTGCTGTGTCATTTCAGTGTGTTAAATCATTCAGGAGAGCCATGGCTTTTACCTCCTCTGTCAGAAAAATACCCAGAATGCAGTGTGACAGTGCAGCCCCTCGGCCACGTCCACAGATATAACTTCAGCTCTAATATCTCGCCTTGTCCAATTTCTGTGGGCACGGGGCAGGGGGCACAAGAAGGGTTATGCATACAGAACATTTTGCCTTTCTCCTCTGGTTCCCGCAGCGGTCGCAGTCCCTTGAGAGACACCCGGCCGCTCAGAGAGCTCTGAATAATAAACTCGCACACAAATAGGGTGCTGTTAGCAAGCACTCATTTTAAGTGACTCGTCTCGGTTGCTTTGAGACTAGAACTGGGAATCAAGAACCAGATTCCTTTTTGAAATAAATACTGGAATCAAATTATTTTTATGACCTCATTTCTGTTAATGTTATTTGAATGTCTGTATTATTCTAATGATGGGATGTTGTGTAACAGCTCACCATTGTCATGGCGATTGGTGCACGTATTGTGGTAAGACCACAGAAGATTAAATTGTTTTATGTATTCCACTTCAGATGGTTTTTCAGGTGTAAAATGTAACAAATATTAAGTGGCAATTTGTTATTCTTTATAGTTATTTTTCAACAGCTTATTGAGGAGACATACTTTTATGGAAGCCTGTTTTCGCCATTGAATATAAAATACAAAAGGTAATAGCAACTTTTTATCTCAAATCAGATTTTCTCTACCAGTTCTGATAAAGAATTGCAAGATATAAACTCAGAATTCTAACTTTCTTTCTCGCAGTTTCCAGTTTACATCTTGCAATTCTGGTTTCCTCAGAATACTCAGTCTATGTCTCACAATTTTATTTTATTTAGTTAATGAATTAATTATATTATTGTTTGTTTTGAGAGTTTATATCTCCTAATTTTGAGTTTATAGCTTGCAATTGTGAGTTACAATTGTGCATTAACATCCTGGAATTAGTTTTTCTCAGAATTGCAAGTTTATACGTATCTCGCCATTCTGCATTTAAATCTCACAATTCTGAGTTTACTGAGATTCTGAGTTTTTTTTTTTTTTTTAGAATTGGAAGAAAAGTCTGAATTGTGAGATATCATTTCAGAATTGCAAGAACAAATAGTTAATCAGTTAATGGAAACGAAAAGGGGCTTTGATAGAGAGATGTGTTATTAACTGATCAAATTGACAAATTTCACCAGGTGGACTATAAAATAGATGGAAAAAATTAAGTAAGGCCTAATTACTTACACTTGGGCCAGTAAGTAACCAACCAGAACCAATAAACAAAAAACTTATTAACTTCTTATTTAAATAAAAAAAAACTCAAATAACACAGACCACCTTCGCAACTGCATAGCAACACCTTGGAAACCATCCTAGGCAACAGGTTTTCCCCTCAGAATTCCAGGAAGAAACTTTGAAAGGAATCTGAATAAAATAACTTAGAATTTGAATTCCCATCCACCTGTGCACTTTTTCCTTTTAGTTTGCCATCATTTCTGTAGTTCACTTCTGTTACCTCACTTGGTTCTATTGCACTTCTTAATATTGGATGTGATGATGTCCTTTTCTTGGTTAACAAACACATCTTTTGGCCTTATGTGTGGCATTTTGTGTGAAATTATAAACATTTACACTGCATAAGTTTAAGGGAAAAATGGATAGTCCCTATGGAGGATGTGTATATTGCTGTATTGTTAATGTGTTTTCTACACATACTCTATTATAAAGTGTATAATACCAAGGCATTTTGGTCTCAACAAGTCAGAAACGACTCCAAATTTTGGGAGGAGATAGTTTTATATCAGAATGACTGACAACTCCAGGAGGCTCTGCGCGGGACGACACTGTCATTGAGCCGTCTAACTTGGCACAAAGCATTTTGGGTTTGGGTTTGTTTATCTTGTGGCGGGCCGAGACTGACTCATGCATACTCTGCTAATTAAATCTCAATAACACATCAGAGCAGGGCTAAGCTAATGTTTTCACTGGCTTACTCTTGAGGTAAGACTCTGCTAATTCATAATGAGGGAATTAAAAGATTATCCTAAGAAGATTACAATGATGCATTGTATCACCAAAGTTTTATTACATATTATAAATAATGCAAGTCATTTATTTGCAATAATAATCACTGCCCTCAGAGGCGAGAGAAAAGTACTCGGTGTGTGTCAGGTTTTCCTCCAAGGGGCACTTCATCACTTTTCGAACCATCCATTATGAAAAAATGACCTTATAGGAAAACAGCATCATTTAGTGGTCCATCAGAGGCTGTTGAGATGCAGGACGCTGCAGCCCTGCGGCGCTGATAGAGAGGGCTGCATGCTTCCATAGTCAATTCCAAACTAAACACATTTTTCTCTCGCTGAACATTTGATACTCATAACACATTTTTAATTAATGTGAGGTGCCAGGGGCCACTTGATTTAATAGTAATTGTGGCTCACTGTTTTATTGCAGCTTGACGCTTGAAACTTCAATATACAATACAATGCGGCACAAACAGCAAGATAGAATTAAACCACACTCTCGCTTTCCTTAGGAAAAGAGAATAGTTTAATTAGCAAAAGAATGTAATAAATGTAATAATGAAATGTAGTATCTATCTATCTATCTATCTGTCTGTCTATCTATCTATCTATCTATCTATCTATCTATCTGTCTATCTGTCTATCTGTCTGTCTGTCTGTCTGTCTGTCTGTCGTTCTTTTAAATAAATATTTTTGAGAGTATCAGAAAAATGTATTTCCTGGCAATAATTTTTTTTTTATTTATTTATTTGCTTGCTTGTTGATTTGTTTAAAATACACCCATTTTATTTTATTTAAATAGATATTTTTAATAAAATCAGAAATTTGTATTTCCTGCTATAATAATTAATTTCACACAATCAAACCTCAGACTAAATTTAGTTGTTTGCAAAAATTGAATGTTTTTAACAGATTTAAAATTCACGTATATTACAGAACAAAACATTAATTTCTTTTTAGAATCGGGACCGTTTTGCGACCATTGTTAATGTTTTCTGAGTGGTTACTAGGGCGTTGCTGATTACTAGATTGTACTGTGTGGTTGGGTTCTATTTAGTGTTTTAATTTTACAATATTGTATTGTACACATAGGTATCACATGTGTATTCTCCCAGCAGTTAAGTTTTATTTATTTTTGTTCATTTTATTATCCAGTATAAGTCTCCTCTCCTCAGCAAGCTGCATGATTATAGAAATCATTCATGTCTGTTGCCTCAACATTACTTCCTAAATGCTCTAGGAACTACAATGAGTGTTATAACAGTAAACCCATGGTAAACTTTCATAAGGAGTAGTTGAGAGTCTGTGCACAGGTACAGTCACACAATTCTTAAAAGAAACCCACCCTCTAGAACAGTGGTTCCCAACCCTGGTCCTGGAGGCACCCCAACACTGCACGTTTTGCATGTCTCCTTAATCAAACACACCTGATTCAGTTCATCAGCTCATCTGTAGAGACTCCAAGACCTGAAATTGGCATGTCAGAGAAAGGAGACATGCAAAATGTTCTAGACTATCAGCATCTGGCGAATGGTGTCACCCGTGTTGGACGTCCACGGCCACTGGTCACATGAGGACATGTGTCTTATTGCCCAACAGCAGCCCTGACTCTGAAGAGGTCATCACACTTATCTTCATGCTGTTGTGAAAAAAAGGTGAGAAACCAGCCTGCTGGCCAAATATATATATATACAATACAGGATCAAACACATTCTAATCTCCTTTGACTTAGAAATGAAGGGATGAGTTAAGGATTTTAATCAATTCTGGCTAGAAAAATGGCAAAATGGACATTAAATATCTCATGAAGAAGTCATTCTGCCAAGATCTGAAGACAAATGGTGTCTTACTAGTTCCAATAGTGACCTCTAGATGGCAGTGTGGTTATTAAAACAGTTTAGCTGAGTAATGCAGTGAAGTACATTTATCTGACTGTTTCTAAGCTATTGGATTGCTCTATATGTAACGCAAACAGGTTCAGTGCTCAGAAAATGGTTGAAAAGAGAAGGTTATTGAAGGTCAAATGATGTTGTTTTCATTGATTATAATGAGCAGCATATGAAAACATCCCAGAAGGAAGAAGCCGTGCTAGAGTACTTTTATCGAGGGCTGTGGGCTGATTTACTCCCTTAGATGCCGAGCAGCACCTGAAACTCGCCAGAGGTGAAATAGGAACGTCATAAATTTTCATGAACATCATAACAAAGTCGTTTGGTCACACCCTAAAAAGATTATACGGGATAGAAATGGACGTTGTCTGGAGTGCAGAGTGTCCTCAATGTCCTGGGGCTTCAGTGAAGAGATGTCTGTCAGTCTGCCAGCTCTGAAACACAGGATGAGGCCTGACACTGTGTCAGTGCTTTAATAGACACTCCTTAAGAGATGTGACACTATCTTTTTCTCGATTCGTCTACCATCTAAAATATACATTTTTTTCTAAGACATTCTAAATAAGTAAACAAGGAAACAGGTAATCAGTTACATTTTACATTTTATACTTTTATGATTTAATAATTACAATATAAAATTATCTTTATTTGTTTCTATTTTAATAAATAAACCTTTGTTAAAATTAAATTTGTAATTTAATTATTTTATCCATACTTTTCTGTATTTTGGTATACTTAATCTTAAATGATTCTTTTCAGTGACCTTTTAAATTAATTAAATTATAATAAACAAATAAATTTTATTTTACAGTATTATAATTATAATAAAATTGATTTCATCCTTGCGTCTTAATATTTTTTTTTCTTAACTCATGCACTTTCTTAAATGCTTTTTTCAGTTACCTAAATAAATACATTTCAGATAATAAATAAATATTAGTTAAAATAGTCACATTTTAAAGATATCTATATTTTTCTGTATTTTCAGTATACTTTTAAAAATATTTCATGACTCATATCATCAATGTTTGTTCAATGACCTCTTTATTTTTTTTATTAACTTTTAAAAAACTTGTTTTAAAATTATATATACTGTATTTTAATATAATTAATTTATCCATATTTTCTGTAAACATTTTCCACATCTCCTCCATTATCTTGAATTAATTTTTTTTTTCAACAAACTTGATTCAATGCACTAGAATGTACTTTTAGGCAGCTTTTTGACCAGGATGTCGAGGTCGAGGGTCAAACTCGCCCTTCTGATTGTCTCCTTGTATTAAAGGCAACACTATGGGGACAGCTGTGGCCTAATGGTTAAAGAACTGGACTTGTAACCAGAAGGTCGCAGGTTCGAGTCTCGGTGCTGGCAGGAGTTGTAGGTGGGAGGAACAGAGCTCTCTTCCACCCTCAATACTCATGGCTGAAGTGCCCTTGAGCAAGGCACTGAACCCCCAGTTGCTCCCCGGGCGCTGGATATACTGTAGCTGCCCACTGCTCCGGGTGTGTGTTCACGGTGTGTTCACTTCTCACTGCTGTGTGTGTGAACTTGGATGGGTTAAATGCAGAGCACCAATTTCGAGTATGGGTTACCATACTTGACAAATGTCACGACTTTCACTTTCACTAATTTTCAAATCTATCATTATTTACTTTTATTGTCATAATCTATAGTCCATTAATGCACAACAGTATCCTAAAACTACCACAGAGAAAGTCGTTTCAGTGATAAAGTTTGATGAAAGACTATAAAAAACTTTTTCTTTGTTGACAAATTGCTCACAATATGTATTAGGAAAGTAAACAGGATCAGTTCTGATTTCATATGTAACATTGGACCACAAAACCAGTCATCATAAGGGTCAGATTTTTGAAATTGAGATCATCTGAAAGCTGATTTAATAAGCTTTTCATTGATGTATGGTTTGTTAGGAGGACAAGATTTGGCTGAGATAAAACTATTTGAATATCTGGAATCTGAGGGTGCAAAAAATCTAAATACTGAGAAAATCACCTTTAAAGTTGTCCAAATGAAGTTCTTAGCAATGCATATCACCAATCAAAAAAATTAGTTTTAATGTTTACTGTAGGAAATTTACAAAATATCTCCTTGGAGCATGATCTTTACTTAATATCCTAATGATTTTTGGCATAAACGAAAAATCTCTGATTTTGACCCTTACAATATATTTTTGGCTATTGCTAGAAATATACCCCAGCGACTTAAAACTGGTTTTGTGCTCCAGGGTCACATATGGACTTTAACCTTGTCCTCTAATGTTTGTGTTTCTAGATTTCAGGATGACTGTCAAGACAGGGCGTTGTGTTAATGTGAAGAGTGAAAACACACCCTTCAGTGTCAGTGACAGCATCATCACAACGCTAGCCTGTCACAACCGGCTGCTTTAGCTTGGGCCCGTGGCTTTGTGGAGCCCAACGGGCCGCAGACTGCCAGACCCTGATCGGGGCAACTTTCACGCCTGTCTGATTTCCATCAGTTTCATATTTCTCAATATAATCTCTCACTCTACCATAGTCTATCTCTCATAGCACGCTTATCTCCCTAACCCCATACTCTCTCTCCCTCTTGCTAACAGTGGTGAGTTTGGAAATCCTGCTGTCAAAAAGAGCGTCTGCTTTGCGAGTGAAAAGGTCACTTTTTCCCGCTTCTTTCCCGGAGCGGTCAGCACTACATGTGTTTTTGCCCCCGATATCACGTTAATCTCTGGCTGCTCCAAGATTGATGCTTCTGACAATCTGACCCTCGGACTTCAGTGACCTCGTGACCTCTTCTCACTGGCAGCATGTTGGAGGTCACTGAGTGGTGAGAAAAATCTGACCGGGATGAACCATCTTGTCAAACCGACCCATCATGTTGTCACCACAGCAACTATTACAAGGTCTGTATGTCTTTTTACTTTCATAAGCACCATGATGAGGTCATCGCTACATTGCTCCTGCCTCCACAGGCAGCTGTCTACTAAAATAACATCCTAACTGAAATGAAACCTCATAAGTAATTGATTTAGAACATGGACAGAAACTCCTGTGTCCTATAGGAGACTTCAGTTATAATTGATTTCCATAGACACTGATGTTAGCATGTTGCTTAGCAGAGCCATAGAAATACATAGCATGCACAGATATTGTTTAAAAGTCACTTTTTAAAGTAACTGAATGTAAGTTTTTACCCTGAAATATCAGTTTTAAAATCATTCTGATGGTACACTGACTTCTCATAAGGATAATGGCTTTTGTCTCTGTCCAGTCGTCTGTTCTAGGATTATTTAAGTTTGGTGAGCGGGTACGAAATTCCACGAAAAGAGTGGATTGCTTTACGGCAACAATAAATGCACATGTACAGCTATCTACTGTTATTACGACAGTGAAATTCACTCTTTTAACTACAGGGGGCTCCAAATTCGCAAAAATACATAATGTACGGTTGCTCTAAGCGAATAATTCCACATATTTTTTTCTGGAACATTTTTATTTAATTTTCTATTTTCAGCATTCATTTTATATATATATATAAATATATATATATATATATATATATATATATATATATATATATATATATATATATATATATATATCGTATGTATGTATGTATGTATGTATGTATGTATGTAGATTAATTTTTTTTAAATAAATAGCATTCACAATTTTGAACATTTGAATGCAATTTATTTAGTTTTAAAAAATTATAAAATAATTAAAACAAAAATAAATAAAGGATGTGCACAAATATTAAAAAAAGTATAAATTTTTTCAGATAATTAAAACAAATATATTTAGTTTTACTAAATTATATATTTAGTATAACTAAATATATTTTTAATTAACTTCTAAATAAATGGCGTGCATAAATATGGGTTAATATAGTCATATTTCACTATTTTATCCATGCCTTTCCTGTGTTTTAGATATACTTTTCTAAATAAATAAACAGTATGTGAACATGTTGGTGCAAATAGTTTTGCATTTAAACGGTATTCATTTCAGCATTTTTCTTGTCTCATGCATTATCTTAGTTAAATAAATAAATAAGTCTTTCAGTACATTCTGGGATTGTGTTTACCACAAAACATACATGACACTTACTAAGGTGGCCAAAAAGACCATGTCTTAAAAAGCAGCATAACTGAACGTACCTATGATGCCTTAAAATGTTGTCATGATTGTAGTTAATATTTTTTATTTAATGTCCCTTTTTAAAACAAAATATATAACTGCCATTTTGGGAATGTGTAACATGTGTGCTGCACAATATGTGTGTAAATGCTGAGAAATAGAACGTCTTGTTAATATGGTACATTCGTCGTCCTAGTCAGACTAATGATTTTAAATTGTTAACCGCCCTCTGGTCATAGCTCAGTGGATTTCACAATATTTTAAAATCAGACGTCCCGTATGAAAGCCAGAGTTAACAAATGACATTTGAATCAGCCGCTGTGATCGAGCACCATAATGGATTAAATAGCCCTGACATTTCAACACATGCAACACATTTTACCTCTCATCTGTCACTGTTACACCACATGACCTCTGTGCTTTTAATCTCTCTCTCTCTCTCTCTCTCTCTCTCTCTCTCTGTCTCTGTCTCTCTGTCTCTCTGTCTCTGTCTGACTCTCTCTGATTGTGATGTCCGGCTCATTTGTATGCTGTCCTAGTCTGACTATTTTGCTGGTGGCCGGAGCAAAAGTTGTGCCATCGGATAGATGTGAAGTGAATCTCACAAAGTGATTTGAGTGAATCTCACAAAATTGTCAAGAACATGTCTGGGTCTTTTTAATTATATTTTGCTTAAAGGAGTCATATGATGTGATTTCAAGTTTTCCTTTCTCTTTGGAGTGTTTCAAGCTGTTCGTGAATAGATAAGATCCCTAATGTTTCAAAGACTAAAGTCTCAAACCCAAAGAGATATTCTTTATAAAAGTTAAGACTTGTCCACGCCCTCCTAAAACGCCTCGTTTAAACACACCCCCACATGTCTACATCACTGTGTGGGAAGATTTGCATAACACTGCCCAAATGTTCAAGCAAAGAAAAAAGGCGTAACTTTTATTCTCGCTGTAGTATTGTTGTTGCCACCGCCATGTCGTGGACGCGCTGTGTTTTGTTGTGAAAGCGAAAATACTTTGTTTAGCCTTCCAAAAGAGGTTACAACTAGAAATCAGTGGTTAAGTTGTATTTACAACACTGTTCCAGAACAGTTCAACCCAAATATTCGAGTGCATGTAGCGTATTTTACGGAGGACTGTTTCCTGATCTGCCAGCTGTTCTGAATCACAGACTGTAAGTATGTTTTCATATTTAAAGAATTTGCCACTGACTATTCAAATGTGAGTTTTGAGCAGTGTAGAGTAGAGCTTGTTGTTTGTGGTTTCTCTGATCACAAATGCAGACATGGTTTTATGTTTACGCAGCACGATATGCAACGCAACACGTATAAAGACAGTATAAGTCATTATAATCAGTAATTATGTCCCCACTGGATGCAACAAATGCCTCATTTGTAATGGGTTTTACTGGTTTTGTCGTGCCGGGACACACAGCATCACAGTATGTTAAGGGGCGTAACATTTTCGTCACCTGCTTGAGGTATCCGGCCAATCACAATGCACTGGATAGCACTGGATAGCGATTTAGAAAGGACAATAATGTACAGTATGTGGAAAATAATGTTTTTTGAACATTAAACCACATAAACACATTGCATTACACCACATACACAAAATGTTATTTTTTAGCAACGTCATATGACCCCTTTAAAGAAAATGAAGCCAATTTTTAGTACCACGTTGATTTTTGTTTTGCACTGTGACATTATTACAGCACACTCCCCCCATTTCTTATTACTCAGTTCTAAATAATAATTATTTTTTTTAATCTTGTTCTCATTACTGTAGACAGGAGAATGTTTGGGAATTTTCTTTTTTTTTCCTGACAAGTCATTATTTTTGCAATTCCATTTTTTGCAGAGAATTTCACCTTTGTCATGCAAATAATGTAAAAAATGCCAAGATTCTTAATAAAACCTCAGTAGCAGCAAAAGTATTTTGCATGTTTCGTAAGTATATAGTATTTGAAGATGTGTAATTTAAAGTAGGACCCAATCAATCAATCAATCAATCAATCTCATTACTGTAGAACAGAGAGCATTTCGATTTTTTTTTGTTTTGTTATTTTTGCAATTCCATTTGTTGCACAGAAATAACTAACACACACACACACACACACACACACACACACACACACACACACACACACACACACACAAAAAAAAAAAAAAAGGAACACAATTTAAAGTGATATTCTATATATATATATATATATATATATATATAATATATATATATATATATATATATATATATATATATATATATATACTTCTAATAACTTTGGTGCAATGTGACCTGGACATGTCTTTTGTGAGATCCATACTGTTTATTAGCCTATACAATATTTTGTCCTCTCAACCTCTTATTCATCCTAAAAATTCTCTCTCTCTCTCTCTCTCTCTCTCTCTCTCTCTCTCTCTCTCTCTCTATATATATATATATATAAAAACTAACTGTGTATATAAAGTATCACTCATAGGACAGGATCCATCTGTGAGTCACACACTCTTTGGTCAGGCTCATGCAGGAAGGTGAGAGGAAGAAGGAGAAGGCAAAATCAACCCTCACCCTTCATCTGTGTTGCCTTGAAAAAGGGAGGGCAATGCCTGCTTCCCTCTCTCTTTCGTCTTGGTACAGAGAGAGGCAGGGAAGCAGCAAGGAAAGAGGAATGGAGAGGCAAGACCAGATCTGGAAGAATACCTTTGCAATAGCAGATCTGAAAGTTTCAACTGCAGCTGAATACAAATGAGGACAGACTGTGTTGTAAAGGCAGGCACCGGCTGAGTTTCTCTCCATGAGCACACACACTCTTCACGTCACCGTGCTGGGGTTTAGTTTTCAATAACAAGTGATTATTACACGGCTGCAAATAAATAAATAAATAAATAAATGGACATGAAATATTGATTGGATTTTAAATTAGTTTATTATGTGAGCAGAAAGAGAGCGCAGAGTGGTAGGAGAGACTTGAAACTAGCACAGATGTGTTAGAAATCATTCTGCTGGCACGATGCTCAATTATACAGTTTAGCATCAATATACAAAAAAATTTTGGAATGAAAATTATTTTTAATAAACACCAGGTCCAAAATATCTGCATGTGGCTCTGAGCATTTATTCTGGCAATCAGTTTATTAAAATACATCTGAATTTGGGCAGTGCCCACTGATATATACACATATAGTAATTGGCAGACTTTTTAAAATAAAAGTGACTTGCAAGTTTATACTGATAATATAGTGTGGTTGATTGAATGAAAGTGTGTTAATATGTTATTATTTAAATGTGAATACATTTGAGAGTGTTCTGACTTACATTTGTACATTTGATGAAGGAAAATAAATGCATAATGCTGAAATGGCTGACACAAAACTCTTGTGAAAACAAAACAGTAGACTAATTTTTGTAGACTAATTGAGACATACAGTGCTGATGCTTTAATGAGGGTTCTTATGACTGCAATCAAAACATCCACATGAAATTTGATTTTAGTGCTGAAATGATTTTAATTAGGGAAATCAAGCTGTCCATAATTACAGGAGCAACAGAGGTCTCTCTCCTCCGTGTCAGAAAGCCACAGGACGCTTGATGTACGTCAGGACTTCATTAGCACAGACATGAGTTGCCAAACACAAAGAAAACGGTAAAACTCTGCTATTTATTTTCCCTCAAGAAACTTTTTAACAACCCCTCACACTATGTGTTCACACGCTCAGCCGAAAACACCTCAACACCCGTCTTGAGCTCGGGGCCTCTGGCAAGTAATTTCACTGTTGTAACCTTGTCTATAGCCAAAAATACATTGTATGGTTCAAAATATAATTTTTTTTATGCCAAAAATCATTAGGATATTAAGTAAAGATCATGTTCCATGAAGATATTTTGTAAATTTCCTACTGTAAATATATCAAAACAGTTTTGATTAGTAATATGCATTGCTAAGGACATTTTTTGGACTTAAAAGGCAATTTTTTCAATATTTAGATTTTTTTTGCACCCTCAGATTCCTCAAATCTCAATTTCGAAAGATTGACACTTAAGACTGGTTTTGTGGTCCAGGGTCACATATTATTATTATTATTATAAGTAGTAGTAGTAGTAGTAGGAGTGTATGTAGTACTGTATGTACTACTACTACTACTACTAATTATTATTATTATTATCGCCGCTGTTTCTGTTGTTCTTTGTCATAGACTGTAACAACTTTTGTTGTTGAAATCAGTCAGTCTCTGCTCGAGCACATGCACATGCCCTACTGACAAACTATTGCGAGACACGTTGCTATAACGACAGATGTGCACAGTTTCCACAAGCGGTACTTTAGTTCGGGAGACCGGTGTTGATGTAAATACTTTAAAAAACCTATTGTTGATAAAGTATGTTTTAGCTCTGGAAAATAAATACAATTTAGCAAGACTAATGAGAACATATTTGGTGGGATTCCCTCTTTTAGCTGCCTTTTCTTTCATTTTAGTACATAAATAGTGAGGATTTTTGAAAATACCATGTTTTAGATGTGTAGCATGCTAGTACAGTCATATTGAGGTAACCTTATACAGTAAGTACATTAGAGTAACATACCATGAAAATACAATGGTAGCCTATACTGTACACTTAAATATGCTAATCATTTAGTACCATGATCTTATAACATCGCTGCTCCATGTCTTTATTGTAAAACTTTGCTGCTGTTATTCATTTCATTGGCCTCTGGTTAATTCACTGAAATTTGTCCTATTGTGTGCTGTGTGTTTCTCACTCAGAACCCTATTTTCTTAGGACACTTTAGTGGAAATTACAGCCTGTGAAGCTTACAGTCTGATCAGAGAGCACCATGAATTTAAACAACTTTGTGGTACTTCCCAGCAAGCCCAAGTCAATGAAGTTAAATGTCAGGTTTGAACAGTCTGTTCCCTTGAGTTTCTTTTCACGCTTCAGATTTTTCACATTATTAGCATGTTACACGTCACGTGTGCAAATGGGGGGCATGCCAAATGTTTAGAGTAGTCAATTCATTTTAGCAGAATGACATGATTTTGTGTATTGTGTTGAATAAATGTTATAAGCTGATTGACAATAATAAAACAGGAAAAGGTCAGAGTCGCATTGGTTTGTACAAGTAAATATATAGTATGTAAAAAGTATGTTTATGTGTGTTTTTCCCTCCAGGAATCTCCGGGAACTGCGTATGGAAACAGTGCAGCTGGATCAACACGCTAAGGAGATGGAGAGCAGACTGGAGGAGCTCAGACAGCGTATGAACCAGGAGAAAGAGGAGAGGGAGTGAGTAAAATAGGGAAGGGAGGGACAGCTTGTTGAATTAATGAATGAGTGAGTAGATGAATAAATTAACGAGCCAAACAATGACTGTGACAGAGAGCGTTGAGATAAAAGAGGAAATGTAAACAATGAAACGGCAATGAATAAAATGAAAAACGTAGGAAGAGATAGCAAGTGAAAGAAAGAGAATGAGAGTCTGTGAGGGTAGGTGTGGAGGCAAAGACAGAAGAATTTCAACAAATAATTCATCCAAAATTAATATTCTGTCCATGTTTTTTCACCCTTCCAAAACCTGTATGCAACCTGCATTTTTTCTTGAGTTTTTCCCCATACTATGACAGTTTAAAGTGGCTATGGCTGTCAGACTCCAAAAAACAACAACAACAAAATCTCCATGAAAGTAGTCCATATCACACAAATGCCATACATTTACATTCATATATTTGCCAGACTTTTCTCCAAAGTGACTAACGTTGCATTGAAGGCCCTCCTTTGGAAGTTGTAACTCAAAAATAAAATGTCATTTTAAAGTTATACATATTTATTTTTAAATATGAACTTGAACAGCAAAAATCACATTGGATCTGCTATTTTCATTTCCTCTTTGAATCACTTTTATACTTTGTAAACACTTTCATGTGACTTTGTAAATATAGATTAAACTAACTTGACATTCATCATAGAAATGCCAATGCCAGTCAAACCCAGTGCATTTGTGCTTTCTCAAGGGTGTGGGTCACCTAAGTGCAGTGCCTTGCAGAAAGACACTGACATATAGTTAAAGGTCGCCAAAGACAACCTAAAGTTCTCAAAGACACCATCTGCATTAAGTTTTTGACTACTACACATCCAGTTCTGTTCTCTTCCTTAGAATTTCACTTTTGTCTGATGAAAACGTGTAGGTTAGTAAAGGAATAGTTCACCCAAAAATGAAAATGTACTCACCCTCAGGCCAGATGTAGATATAGATGAGTTTGTTTCTTCATGGGAACAGATTTGAAGAAATTTAGCATTCCATCACTGTTCACAATGGGTCCACTGCAGTGAATGGGTGCCGAATGCGAGACCAAGCAGCTGATAAAAAACATCACAATAATCCACAAGTAATTCACATGACTCCAGGCCATTAAATGATGGACTGGAGTGGTGTGGATTACTTGTGGATTATTGTGATGTTTTTATTAGCTGTTTGGAGTCTCATTCTGACGGCACCCATTCACTGCAGAGGGTCTATGTTGAGCAAGTGATGTAATGCTTAACTTCTCCAAATCTGCTGAAGAAACAACCTTACGTCTTGGATGGTGAGACAATTTTCAGCAAACTGTCATTTTTGGGTGAATAGTAATTTTAAGACCAGTCTCTGATATGGTTACATTTAAAACATTGTGTGAACAACAGCCAACTTGTGGTGTGAGCGTACCCTTTGACACTTCAGATATCATGAGAGGAAAAGGCATGCGAGTATAGAAGGGGGAATGGAGTGACAGAGCTGCCATTAACTTTAAAATCTGATCGTCACATGGAGTTATGCAGCTCCTGCAGGTAATCTAGATTGACTTCAGAGCGGTCTGGTGTGATCCGCTCTCACTGTCTTCCCATTTCTCCCAAACAAATTAAGATTAAGTGGGACCCTATGCCAAAACGAGGAAGGCAGGAAATTAGTTTTCTGTCAAAATAAAGGAACAGGAAAAAATAACATCAGTAGTTATTAATTTGATGTCTCTCTCTCTTTCTCTTCCTGGCCCGGCGCCTTTCCTTCAGCTCTTCATTAATAACACTAAAATGTGACCTGTGTAGGTCCATCTCATGAATTTATAGTGGCGGCCGTTTTAGGCTTACATATAAGCTCATAACTCAACAGGGGAGGGAAACACTACGGTAATGGGTTAGATGCAGCGAATACATCATATTCCCATATATACTTCCCAACAAATGCAAACAGATATATACATGCAATAGGTCAGGATGAATTATGTTGAGATAGCATGAGGAATGAATTTATCCGTAATTTAAGATATTTGTCCCTGGAAAGTGGATATATCAGTGAGGCGGAAAGCCAATCGGAGACAATAGCATGAAGCTATTTCTGGGATTTCTTCATGGGGATGGACGGCACCAACTGCACCTGTATCAATAACATAAGGCAGCACTTTGCGATAATCAGATGAACAAATGCAGGGAGAATGCAGCTCTAGACAAGATGTCTGCGAGATCTGGGCAGTGTACTGGAACTGTCATATTAAGGGATGTAAGCGGTACCATATCTTAATTACGATTGCCTCCATATGGACGTTTTTAAATAAAACTGTTTTAGATTAGCTCTTATCGGTGACCATTAATCAAAGCAGAACTTCTGTTGCGGGTGCCGTGCTGGGCTTGGTTGATGTTATCTTCCTCCATGCTCAACCTGCTCGCTGTTTATTGTAGCAAAGGCAGAGGACTAAAGGTCACAGGTGCATTCATAAGAGTAGACGAGAGCCGATGGGCTCTGGCCTTATGTTCGGTGGATGAAAAAACTGTACTCACTAAGTGGAGCGCTGAAGCAAACTTGTAGTTTCTTTGCGTACTTTTTTTGTTGCTTGTCCCTACAGAGCTGGACAGAAGAAATGAGCAAATCAGCATATTAGAATGATTTCTGAAGGATCATGTGACACTGAAGACTGGAGTAATGATGCTGAAAATTCAGCTTTGCATCACAGGAATAAAATACAATTTAAAATATATTAAGACAGAAAACTATGGAAGCCCATTTCTGCCACAGAATTAATTAAAAAGGTAATTGCAACTTTTTATCTCACAATTGACACTTTTTCTTGCAATTCTGAGTTTAATCTCACAATTCAGACTTTTTCTCAGAATTTTCTCAGAAACATAATCTTAGAATTGTGAGACATAAACTTGCAATTCTGAGAAAAAAGTCAGAATTCTGAATTCTACATTTATGTATTGCAGTTCTGAATTTATATCTTGGAATTCTGGACAAAATTTTTCATGATGAACAAGAAGGTTATAGCATTATGAACTAATTTTTTTTTTTTTATATTTGTATCTGGCCGAAACATAGAAAACATTTATTTTAAATTGTAAAAATATCCATAAATAGTTTAAGATGATCAAAATGGGACTATTTTGCCAATATTTTATGTTTATTAAATGATATTGTTATATTAAATGCTGTTAAAATGGTAACTTAAGTTCATTTATTGAGAAGACTTGCACTTCCAGAGGGCATTTTTATCATTCTGAAATCTGATTTAACACCAGGTTAAATGTGCAGTAGTGTAACCTCTCACCTGTCCCACTGCTGCCACAGATGAACTCGAGTAGCAGAAGAGTCTGATGTCTGTGACCCTGACAGGAGATAAGTGTTTGTCTTGTTGGTTGGCACTCAGTGTGCGCGCGATGGTAATCCGCCAGTTGTTAGCACAACTGCCACGTTGCCTGCGCGTTTCCCCATAATGCTGACAGGCAGGCTTGAGCGCGGTTAATCCCCATCCCAAACGCCCGTCTCCATCAGACTGATAAAGGCCAGCACATAAACAGCCCTTAATGAGAGTGGACAGCATGCAGAGGAAGTGTCCTCTCTCCCTGCTGGCCTCTTCCAAAGTCACTGACTTTCTCACTTTTTTATAATATGAGATTTTAGTGGAGCTGCTGAGCTGTGTATTTTTAGTTTGATCTATTCATGACTTTTCCTATTGCTTATACTTATGGTTAGATATTTAAACAAATTCCCTAACCCTAAGTATTAAAGTATTACTTTTCTGTGATTAGATTTATTATTTTTGCCTGGCAGAAGATAACATTCTGTTAAATATATATGCATATATTTTGGTTTGATTTTTTTTTAAGAAAATGTTTTAATATTTGGTTTGATTTATTTTTTAAAAAAGAAAATAATACTTTAATTTAGCAACAATGCATTAAATTGATCAAAAGTGACAGTAAACCTATTATTGTTACAGTAATTTTTTTTGAATAAATGCAAATAAATGTTCTTTTGCACTTTCCATTAATCAAAATCCTGAAAAAATTTATCATGGTTTCCACAAAAATATTAAAGAAATGTTAAGAAATGTTTCTTGAGCAGCAAATCAGCATATTAGAATGATTTCTGGAGGATCATGTGACACTGAAGACTGGAGTAATGACATTTTAATAAATATTCAATGTATAAATAATTATTTTAAATTCTAACAATATTTCACAACATTAGTGTTTTAGTGTATATTTAATAATAAAAAAAACAAAAACGGCTTTTGTGAGTATAAAAGACTTTAAAAACATTAAAAACTTGTACCAACCTTGAACATTTGAACAAAATAATAACTTTGCTATAGCACTCTAATTCTAGAATCATTTTCCATTTTAAGTGTGGCTTAAATGTCTAGACACTTTTGGGGCCACTTTATAATTTTGGCTTGATTTACCCTAGCATTTAAATAACCTTCACTGTCGTGTCCCACAGCAAGACACTTAACCTTAAGATGGTTCCAAGGGGGCTGTCTCTAATTAGTATTTGGTAAGTTGCTTTGACAAATTAGTAAATTAGTAATTAGTAAAAACTCAAATACGAGTGCATACCCTGCTTCCTCTGAGCATGTGAACCTGTTTTTATGTGAACACACTGAGCTGAAGCATTTCAGTGGTAAAGTCACATGACCTGTCACAAACTACACATTCCTCTGGGATTTTTTGTTATGATTTGGTCTCATTCCTGAATAATTTTTTTTAGAATTTTCAGGCGGCCATCCAAACAGTTTTACGACCGACATAAGAGAAAGAGACATTTCAAGAGCATGGTTACCTCTTTACTTCTTGTGAAATTATATCGTTCAGGCAGACACACATAACATACATTTCCATCCTTTGAACACACTCAGGCTTGCGGCTCTACGCCAACATGACAGCCCACTCTAAACAAACGGCTTCCCCCGCAATCACGCTGTGAATTATTTAGACTGTTGATTTGATGTGGCAACCAAAACAACAAATCAGAAAACAAATGAAGTCGACCTTCGTCTATGTATCTGTGTGGATTATGTAGGGCAAATGCTTTCATGTACTGTTTGTGTTTGTTTTTGCACTATTTGATATGTGCTTAATTAAAAGTTGTTATGCACTAGATTTTAATACTTAGGGTTAGTTAAAAAAAAAAAAAAAGGAATAGTACGTTCTCCAAATGATTCACACCATTGGCTACTACAACTAGTTGCAGTTTTGTGCTGAACTGAGCAACTTTCTGTGATATTTCAACACAGGAATATGGGAGCGTTCAGCACAGCCCAGGATTCAGAGCGTCAAGACGAACAAGGAGAACGCACCTCACAGAGTAAGAGTTTTCTCACCAGACATCATCATTTCATGCTGATACACATAAAAAAAGTCAGCCAGTCTATCTGTTTAAAATATCCAGTCTCAATCTGGCCGACTTCTCCTTCATTCATGCCAGGGATGGTCCAAAACCTTGGACACACTTTTAGAATTAACTGCATGAACGGTTCACTGTGGTTTTGGTGATAATGTGATGTTTGAAATGTTGTTTCGGGCAGCTCTCTCTGGGTAAGATGAAGATTAGAGTGCTGAAGGACGAGCCTGTGCCAGGTGGGTGGACTGGAATCTGAGATGTGTTTTGCCTGGCTTGTTTTGAACTCCTTTTTTCCTCAAATTCAACACTAGTAAAGTCTTAGCTCTTTTTCTGTTAGAATTTGAGAATGGTGTAAGTTAAAATTGTCTTTAACTCTGTTCCAAACTCTAGTAAGCTAACTATCTATTTCTTGACTTAAAACTTGTTAGACAGCATAATTAAGGCATCACATGTACTGTATCTGTCACAGAAAAAGTAATTTTCTTGATCATTATTTTTTACTTATTTTCCAGTAAACATCCTCATAACAAGATTAATGTACTTGAGAAGCAACACACTGAGTAAGATAAGATTTGTTTTCAGAGAGCATATATAAAATTATTATTATTATTTTTTACCCCATTGGCAAATTGTTCTTGTTTAAACTGAAATTAGACAAACTAGAGTGAGATTTGTCCATTGATTTGTCCAAGAGAAAAACACTGTTTGCTAATGTGGTAAGAAAAAAACTAAATTTAAAATGAATTCTCTAACTAGCTCCATCTAATTAAAAAACTGGCTATTTTACCAAAGATTTGTTTTTTAAGAACATTCATGCAGGGTTTTGAGTTCCCCAGATTTATATGGCACATAATAAACACATGACAAAGGATCCTGTGTTCCCAGAATTAAACTGTTGAACGGTAGTCTAGATATGCTCCCATATTAAAGGGGTCATATGATGCGATTTCAATTTTTTCCTTTCTATTTGGAGTGTTACAAGCTCTTGGTGCATGAAGAAGATCTGTAAAGTTGCAAAGACTAAAGTCTCAAATCCAAAGAGATATTCTTTATAAAAGTCAAGAGTCAACCACACCCTCCTAAAACGGCTCATTCTAACAAGCCCCCACATCTCCACGTCACTATGTGGGAAGATTTGCATAACGCTGCCCAGATGTTCACGCAAAGAAAGAAGGTGTACGTTTTATTCTCGTTGTAGTATTGTTGTTGCCGCCGCCATGTCGTATAGACGCTGTGTGTTTGTTTGTGAAAGCGAAACTACTTTATTTGGCCTTCCAAAAGAGGACAATATCCGCTTTGTCATGCCTGGGGCTAATCCGTGCTGGTCGCTGAGGAAATACATCAACTTTGTACTGTGGATCGCCGGATCGGCTTTCACCGTGGACGAAGCGGAGTTCAGCCCGGGGTCGTCACATGTGGTTGGCGAAAGCTCCTGCCGAAAGCTCTAGGCCTCCCGCCTCCGCTCACTCAAGGCCGCGGTGTGTGACGCTGTTTTGTTGAGAAAGCGAAACTACTTTGTTTGGCCTTCCAAAAGAGGACACGACTAGAAATCATGTTTATATCACATTTATAATGGGTTTTATGTCTCGTCGCTCCGGCCGGACAGGGCATCACAATATGTTAAGGAGCGTAACATTTCCATCTCAACCTTGAGGTATTCGGCCAATCACAACGCACTGGATAGCTGGCCAATCACAGCACACCTCGCTTTTCAGACTAAATTGTGGAACAGAAATCATGTGTAGAGTTCTGAATTGTGTGTGTGTTTGTATAACTGCAGCAGTACAGAAGAAGGTAATAGCGGAACCAGCTGCCAAGGTACATGGCACTAACAGGAAGCTCATCCTGAGGGGAAAAGTCTGTGGAAAGTGTGAAGTTCAGCTGGCTGGACTGGTGAGTTTTCATTCGTTCTGTTATGTGAACAGAACTATTCTTTATTCCAAACTGTCCATCCCTTTCATTCATCGTGCATCATTTCTCAAGTATACACTACTCCTAAAAAGAGGTTGGTATAATTTTTAGTGTGTTTGAAACTCTCTATTACTCATCAAGGTTGCATTTATTTGATCAAAAATACAATAAAAGCAGTAATATTGTGAAATTTATTGCTATTTAAAATAAGTGTTTTTATTTGTATGCATTTTAAAATGAAATGTATTCCTGTGACACAAAGCTGTATTTTCAGCATCATTACTTCAGTCTTCAGTGTCACATGAGCTTCAGAAATCATTCTAATATGCTGATTTGCTGCTCAAGAAACAATCCTGTAATTGTATCGCTGCTGCAAGCAAGTACATGAACTTGCTACTGACAATGCATATGACGATATAGTGCTGTGAGTATTTAAGACATTGCTGCTGCACAAATGGCATATAAAATAACCCGTAGCAGATTCATACAGGTGGAGCTGGGGAAGGTGGAGGGTTTCAGAAGGAACTCTGAAAATGCAACCAAGTAGCTTGTGCCATTTAAATGTTGTTTAATGTGCTCAATTTATATGCTGTGAATATTATCAGTTACGTTAAGAACCCGTCAGCCTGCGCCATCTAGAGTTTCATGAAAGAACTTGTCTTTACTGTTACTTTTGTGATCAATTTATGCATTCTTGCTGAATAAAAGCATGCATTGCTTTCCAAAACATGTTACTGAACCCTAACTTTTAAACCTTTTTTGTATGTGTGTTTCTGGGGAAGCTAATCAGAGTATTTGCAGAAGTTTGAGTGCTTCAACATTAAAAGACATGCAGTAGTATTCTTTGAGCAACTTTGTAGCAAGTAAACAATATATCCTTGAGAAACAGTATATTCCATTTTTTTTATGAACGTATCATTTCTGCACATACAGCCATTCATACAGATCTTTCTGCACAAGACTGCAATGACACTTCATTTATATTTTTTTCCCACGCTGTTCTATTATAGTGTTACCATGAACTTCACATAAACCCATCCCTAGGCAGACATATCGGTCAAGCAGTTTTCTCAACCAGACTGCAGTGTGAACCAGACTTTATACCAATAGTCAAAATCTGGCTCTTCAAGACTAAAGTGCATGACACAAGGGTTTGTTATCCTCCATCAGTTCGAATAAAAGAGCTCCCTTAGCTCCTGACGGTAAGATCCCACTTTTAACTTTGAGCTAGGACTGGCAGCAGTAGATTGAACTGCTGCTAAATGCAGTGCTGCAAATATACTCCTACTCATCCGACAGCAAAGAAGACATGAACTGCAGATTCTGTAGTCCGGAAGCCCTCTTAAAATCAGTTTGGGAAGAATGCTGCTGCTGTAATTTATTTCAGCGGTGTCGTGCTGAAATGAGACCTTTTTTTATGTGGCCATTAAATGAGCCGGTAATGGGCACAGCTGTAGATTCACAGAGCAGCACTGTATTTACCCTTTTCTTTATTCACTGTGAGTGTGTGTGTATGCGTGTTTGTGTGAGTGTGTGTGTGTGCGTGTTTGTGTGGCCGTATTAAAGGGGACCCTGTCACACTTGGGAGATTTGGGACTTTCATGCGCTGCTTGAGTGTGTGTGTGTGAGAGAGGGGACTTGAGTGCTTTGAGACAGACAGTCTCGAGGGGAAATGTACCTGTGGAAATACCTATCGGCATTTGGCTGTCAAAGACAGCAAGTGTGTTAAAAAGAAAATTCTCTGTGTGTCTCTCTGTCTCTATCTATTTACTTACGTATATATACAACCAATCCTAACTAATTGTCACATCCATGCTTACTCACACAACCCTAGAGGAAGCCACAAGAGCTGAAGTTGAGCTGAAAGCTGTTGTTTTGTTCAGGATAGAATTTACTGTACTGTTTACTGAAAAATGCCTAGTATACACTGGATACTGCCTGCCTACTTATTTTTTAATAGTGTGTGAAATATACATTACTTTCAGACATCATGCTTTTAAATCAGATGCATATTCTATACAGAAATGGCTGATATCTCCGGTTTCTCATGATTGACTTGTACAGCACTTTCAGTAGTTAGCTGAAAGTAAGCTATAAACTAGACACCCTGTTCCTTAAACCGCATGTAAAACAAAACAAATTGTGACTGGTTACATGACCTATAGGCTAATAAAGTTGCAAAGTGCAAAACTATGGCTGAACTCAGAAGAGCATAGCACCTTTATATTGTTTATCTGGCAGAAATATTATGAGTTGTATGCTAGGGTATGTTTCCATCTGTTTTAAGTTACAAAGCGATTTCAGACTATAGTCAGTGTTGTTTAAGTAGTAATATTTTGGATGAGCTTTCATTATTATATTTTCATTTTAATTTTAGAAGTAATTTTTCATCTGCATAGTTCTTTTTATCTTAATTTGTTTTTATTTACGTTTTAGTCATTTTAGTACTTAAAGTTTTTCATCTAACATTTAGTTATAATTTTGTGTGCTTTGCTCATTTGTATTCATTTTATATAGTTCTATTTAGCTTTCATTTCTTCTTTTTTTATTTTTGTTTTTAAGTTTTAGTAAAATCCACTCAAGTTTAGTTTAATTAACAATAACAACACTGACTATAGCATTCTGCATTGTTGTTGTTTAATGTTTAATTTTGTGAAGAAAAAAAAAGTCTTAAGTGAAAAAAGTCTAATAAGGAAAAAGGAAGCTTCTGGTTCATTTGTCATGCTGGTAAAAAAAAAAAAAAAAAAGGTCAAGTAGAGCACACTGCATTGTGGGATACAGTATTGCATGCAGTGTGCTTTGCATCCACATTTTGGGAAATGTCAGAGGCTAAATGGATGTTCAGTGCATACACTTACTGTGCAAAAATGTTCATATAGACTGCAGAAACATTATTCCAAACCTTGTTCTTAGAAATACAAACTCTTCCAAGCATCATGCATCTCTCAAGCTGAAGTGCTGTACAGTATCATCATACAGAGAAGACATGCAGACGTTCAGACCGAATTAATCTAGACAGCAGGCTGGATTCATTTACAAGTGGCACTTCAGCTGCGGGTTTGATAGACCTTCTTTTAAATTCCTGTGCTGCTATGCTGTCTGTCTTTCTACCCATCTGTCCATCAAACGGGGTCTCCTATCGCCCTCCACACTCATTTACAATTGGTAACAAAATAATGAGCTCCCTTAAGATATGTGCAACTCCCTTCTCTCCATTTTAATATGTATCATGTTGAGCAAAAAGTGCAAGATATTTTAATATATATTGCTGATATTAAAGTTTTTGAGGTGAGTATGCCTTGCTGTACGCATGCTGAGTTTATTTAATTGTTTTTGATCTGTTTCAGATGTGTGCGGAATACGGAGGGTATTATTGTGTGGGCTGCTTCATCAGATTCCACCAGAAGGGGCCAGTGAAGCGCCATCGTATGGTTCCCGTACAGGTGAGGAGGTGTTCTGTCAACCTCCGTCCGTCCCACACAAACACACACACACCTACACACGCCTGCACCAGCGCCTAGCACAAACCTCCAGATTCAGTCTTCCTCCTCCATGCCATTTCTCAGAAACTTAGAGAGCTGGTCACCATTAGTGGACAATCTGCTCACTCTAACCCAACTCTGATTACACACACCTGTTCCCAGGTTAGAGAGCAGCCACACAAACAGTGTTCACACACACTCACTCCCGTCAGCTGGAGTTTGTTTTAGAGACTTGAGTGGCCCTGTGGTGAGGTGTTTGTTTGAAGCCTTTATCAGACGGCCAATACATTCGTCATCGCACCGTATCGGACCATCAGTGCTTCTGCAGGGACCATTACAGTCCTGTTGGCAGTCTTTGCAGTCACATTCCCTCCTGAAAAGTCTTTGTGATATTCTAGATTTTGGTCCCTTCTTCACTGTAATATACAATATATATATATATATATATATATATTCTTCACTGTAATATATATATATATATATATATATATATATATATATATATATATATATATATATATATATATATATATATATATATATATATATATATATATATATATATATATATATATATATATGTATATATATATATATATATATACAGTGCCTTGCAAAAGTATTCGGACCTCTTCATTTATTTCACGTTTTGTTATGTTGCTGCCATAAAGCCCAGATCGGTGGAGTGTTGCAGTGATGTTTGTCCTTCTGTAGGTTTCTCCTATCTCCACATGGAGCTCAACTAGAGTGACCATCAGCTTCTTGGTCACCAGTCTAACCAAGGTCTTTCTCCATCAGTTTCTCAGTTTGGCCAGTAGGACAGTTTTAAGAAGAGTCCTAGTTGTTCCAAACATCTTCCATTATGGATAATGGAGGCTACATACTTCTGTGAACCTTCAATGCAGCAGAATTTTTCCTGAACTCTTCCCCAGATGTGTGCCTTGACACAATCCTGTCTCTGAGCTCTACAGTCAGTTCTTTTGACCTCAGGGCTTGGTTTTTGCTCTGATAGGCATTTTCAGCTGTTAGACCTTTTATGAAGAGGTGTGTCATTTCAAAATCATACCCATTCAATTGAATTTGCCACAGGATAACTTCACTTCAGTGTAGTATCATCTACAAGCAATATGAATGCTCCTGAGCTAAATTTGAACTGTCCCAGATAAGGGTTTGAATACTTATGCAATGGGATCATTTAAGTTATTTATTTTTAATAAATTTGCAAAGATGTTAAAAACTTGTTTTTTTGCTTTGCCATTATGGTGTATGGAGTGTATAATGATGTGGGAAAAAAGTAATTTAAAACAGTTTAACATAAGTTTAACACAACTTTCACAAGGCACTGTAAATATATATATATATATATATATATATATATATATATATATATATATATATATATATATATATATATATATATATATATATATATATATATATATATATATATATATCTATATGTGTGTGTATTGCCTCTTACTGCTTTTTTAGGGATTTTCAATATGAGTAATACATGCTTGCCTTAGCCAATACTACAAATAAGCAGCATCATATTTTTATGTTTTCTTCATTTCACTTTGTTCCCATTAAATTAATTGTGTGTATGTAAAAATAACTGTGCTCATTAAATTACCTCTTAGCTTTATGTGATTTTACTATTATAGTATCACTCTGAACTACAGTCACTTAATTGGTAACGAAATGAAGGTTGACACGTAATACTCTACCTTCTGCGTACCTAACTATGTACAACTGTAATTAGTACATTTCTTCCAAGAAATTAAAACCATATACAGTACAATAATGGCTTTACCATCACTTTTGATCAATTCAATGCACCATTGCTGAATAAGTGTCCTTACTTACCCTGAAATTTTCAAATCAGTATATTAAAATGATTTCTGAAGGATCATGTGACACTGAAGACTGGAGTAATGCTGAAATGCTGAAAATTCAGCTTTGCATCACAGGAATAAATTACATTTTAAAATACATATATAGTAAAATACTTATATAGTAAAATGCATTTTTAATCTTTTAAGCCACATTTTAACTTGACCCTCATAGTCATTCAGACTGTGTTGAATCAAATGGGAAAAATCAGCTCATTATGGTCTCCGTCACGAGCTAAGCTCTAACCCCAGGGCATACAGGGAGCATACCTCTTCATGATCCCATGACCAAAAGCACTCCACACAAGCATACAAATATGTTTAGGTGTCATCATGTGTGTGTCAGTGTGGATCGTAGTGTTTGAGGTGCTCCAATTATTGCATACTACAGGAATGCTGAGATTGGCTCTTCTACTGAGAACATGACCTTGGGTGACCCACATAAACCTTTCACATCTGTGCTAATGTTTACATCTCATAATGCAGCATTAGGCAGCACATGTGCATCACCAAACTTCCTTCTGCCCTGTGACGCTCACCCTGCACTGCTGCATGCAGAAAGCTGTTAAAGTAGTTACACAAACACAAGCAAACAAGTCCAGATGGAGGAGAAACAGAAGAACCCCTTAGGCTCTATTCATAAACCCAGTGATTCCTTGCTGTCTAAAGTTATAGTTTCCAAAAAAAAAAAGAAAAGAAAATTCTGTCATTGTTTACTCACTACTCACCAAGTTATTCCAAACCTGTAAGAGTGTCTTTCTTCTGTTGAAAAGATTTTTTGAAGAATGTTGGTAACCAAACAGGTCAGGGAAGATTTAGAAGTGTTTTTGGATCCGTCTTTTCATTGGGAACTCGATTATGATGCCTTAAAATGCTGCCTAAGAAGGTGCACTAAGTGAAAGAGAGAGAAAATCAGAGAAAGAGAGAGCAGTCACAACTTTGCGCTCTGCTTGAAGGGAGTGCGCAGTCTTGGCAAGCAGCTGAGAATTGTATTTTACTACGCTCGGCTCTGATGCAGCTTTATGCATCCTAATCCTGTTTAATTTGCTTCCATGGGGGAAAGGGAACAAATATTAATATTTTTGTCCTCGGGTTAGTTCTTTACAATCTTGGTTTGTCTTCGTCTGTCTTTGACAAAGAAGCATTTCCCCATTTGCTTTCGATTCATTCTCTTTTATCTCTGTTTTCAAATTGCACACATTTCTTCTCCCTTTAATAGTTTTCTATTGCTTTCTGTTGTCTGCAAATCGATATGCAGAGATAAACTAATTAATTTGCTAATGTTTACTGTAGTTTGGGTGCATAATAAAAATTTATTCACAAGACAGTCAAGGTCTTATCTGGTGAGGTAAGAGAAAGCATCATTCAGCAGCCCTGACCACCATAATGACCATGAAAATGTTATCTTAAGGACATAATGTCATAAAGAGGAATTATTCGACTGGCTACTTGGTTACTGGGTGAATTATTTGATTTAATCAAGCTTTTCTTTATGGCTCTTATTCATTCACACTTTTTATGGAGAGATTTGATCATGTTTGCAGTAATCAGTAATAAGAAGAGCAATTACCTGGTGTGAATATGACAAAATTAAAGAAACCCTGCCAAGTTACATGTAAGTACTGGGTTTTCTGGATTTTAGGTTTTGCAATGTATTGTCATTTTGTAGTAGGACATATTTCATGGTTGCTACTTTCAAAACGAAAAGTGCACTGTAATTTTTTTTTCAAAGATGTAAAAAAACCAAATATTATTGGTGTATGTCATACAAGAAAATACTATTTCAGTTTTTCTACTTTTGTTTAATTCAGTGTGTTTCTTGACATTTCTTTGCAATTGTTTGTGAAATTGTTAGCAATTACTGAGTAAAAATTGCTTCTACACCATTTTTTTCCCAGTGTGTGTACAATGTCCTGTCCAAACAGTGTTATTTTAGTGTTTTAAGTTTTTTTTTTTTTTTTAATTTTTGAATAAGTTTTTATTTATGTATTTCCTGTTTTAATTTTTTTGTTTTTTTTGTTTTAGTAATGTAGTTTTTATCATTTTTTTATTATTTTTTAAATATGTATAGTTTTTTTTAATTATATTTCAGTTTTAGTTGTTATGCTAGATAACAGTTAAAAAGTTAAACTAAATAAAAATTTGCTGAAATAAAATAGTATTTATTATTATTATTTTAAGTAACAATTTTTAATGGTTTTAGTTTATGCTGCCCCATAGACTTGCCCCATTGTCAATGCTTTATCATTTACATGATTGTTTCTTGTTTCTACGAACTGACAGATGAAATTTTCATTGGAACCAACAGCGTGCCACAGATGCTGTCCGTTAAACTTGTTTTGAACACAGGACATCTATTTAATGATTTGGATGAATTCTTTATCTATAAAGAGTGTGCATTCATTTGGTTGCATCAGTACATTAGCCGAATCATTAACAGGATGCATTTGTGCACTTTGAATTAAAGGTCTGATTGAAATCTATGCTTCGTCCTCCAGGCAGAGCTCCAGACCCCTGTCAGCACTCGGGATGTGTTGGGCCGCCTCCAGCAGCAGGTAAGCGGCATGGAGAATCAACATTCACGAGGTGCATCCCAATCCGCTGATGAAAGTGAAGCCAGAGAAAAGATCAGCTCCTAGGAGCCTTAAGCCCATGTCTGATAACCAAATGCAGCACACACAGGTGAGTCACTGATTGATTTGGGTGGTACATCAAAGTCCTTATTATAAGGTGCATTACAAGATATAATTGAGGCATTAGACGTACTTTTATAATGAGTTATATATAAAGTGTTACTTGTACCTAAATGTTGCCTCAAGCAATAGACTTTTTTCAGTAGAGTTTAAATTAAGAATACAATGCAAACAAGATGATATAAAGAGCATATATGTGATAAAGAGCATTAGAACAAGACAAATAGTATATGTGATAAAATTATGACATGAGTTTAGTGTTGACAGAAGTTTCTTTTGCTGACTAAAGCTGGAATTATTTGATCAAAAGTAGAGTAATATAGTGTGAAAATAAACTTTACTTGATGCCTTTATGTACAACGCTTTACAAAGGTATTCATGATGTATTACATTATACAGTATATTTTCAAAAATAATTGTAACCAAGAATACATTATACATTAAAAATACATTTTATTTGCAGATTTGGTGCATCTGAAATCGGATGTGTTTAAATGCATATTACTTTTTCTGTGTAACAATGAATAGATAGATGAGGTCATAAAATACATTGTAAGTTGCATTACAAGGCATAATTAATGCATTAAAAATACTTTTATGATACACTTAATATGAAGACTTCAAGTAAAGTGTTACCGTATAGTAAAATATATTAATAATTAAAAAAAAAATAAATAAAAAAAAAAAACTTATGTGATTCAAAGCTGAATTTTCAGCATCATTAATGCAGTCTTCAGTGTCACATGATCCTCCAGAAATCATTCTAATATGCTGATTTGCTGCTCAAGAAACATTTTAAATTATTATCAGTGTTAAAAAACAATGTTGTGCAGTGGAAACCATGAACATTTTTTTTTTAGGATTCTTATCAAGATTTTTCAAAACAACAGTATTTTTTTAAATATAAATATTTGCAACATTGTAAATGTATTTACTGCCACTTATGATCTAATGATTTATGAACTTATGATTTAATGCATACTTGATGGATAAAAGTATTACATTCTTTCAGAATAAAGAAAAAAAAAACTTACTCCAAGTTTTTAAATTTCTGTAACAAAATTAAGAGCAAAAAGATGTGCATTAGACACATGCATTATGGATCTTATCATTCTTGTACTTCCACAGAGTATGATGGTAAATGTAGTTTTACTCAACACATTTGTCACCTCATAAACCTGCTAAATAAACATTTCTAGCCAGCTTTATCACTGATTGATATCTCACAGCCAGTGGCCTGTCTTTTTCTTATACTGTTTCTAGGTAGATTCAATTTTATCATCGAAAGAACACAAAACTGCTTGCAACTTTCTGTAGAGTGTGGAAACTTGGCCATGTGCTCCATTTAATATCATCTCCTCCTCTCGCTGTCTCTGTCACTCTCATTGTGTTCTCTGTGTCTGGCCTCAGGTGTTGTTAGTGAATGACGGTGTTGACGTGGAGGATGAGGAGGCTGCTGAGGAAGAGGACAGCTCTCTGCTGAGAGGAGGCTTTGATGAAAAGGAGTCAACCAGGTCCTTCCAGGAAGCTCTGAAAGAGTGGAGAGAGAGAGAGGACAGAGACCAGGTAACACACACACATACGCGTCTGAGTGTGTGTGGATGTGCTACAGTCAAACCGCGGTAATAAAGTGACATGCTGTCAGGTTCGTGTGAGCTGCCACGTATATTCTCTGGCAGGCTGTCAGAACACACACAAACAGTCTCTAATAAAGCACACTCATGTGTGGCATTGACTGAAATAACACACGCTACGAGTATGACAGGGCCGCTGATTGGTTGCCAGGTAACTACATATATGCATGACAAACGTGCTCGTTGATGCCGTGTGTGTGTGTTTCCAGCCGCTGCGTGTGGTTTACAGAAATGCCTCCATGATTTGACAACATATGACTCAATGAGTTTGAGAAACTGTTCTCAGAAACTTGAATGTTGATGCCAGGTCACAAGAAATTCAATCTGTTAGGGATATTAGTCAAGAACAGTGGGATGTTTGTTTGCTAAATGAGAGCAAACTTGAAGTTTCTGTGCACTTGACTTCAGGATCTCCTTTAAGAGATTCACTGTACTCTGTTTGAAATCAAACACTAGCCTGGTGCATACAGTTAATTCGAAACCTACTATGGTGTAGGAATAGTATATAGTTTAGTGCACTTTTGTGCAGTGATAAATGTCACAGCCTCACCACATCAGGGGAACTTTCAGTTAATTAGTGGCAGATTCACAATAAAGCTCTTAGATTAATCAGATGTGAGCTTGATGCCAGACTTCATAAAAGGTAAAATGGGTGAGTAACTTAATTTTCTACTTTATTTTAAAACAAATGCATTGATTTTATTATTATTCATAGTATACAGTATTGCTACACTTACTGTATGATCACAAGCAAATTAGTAAACCAGAGACAAGAAATGTCATGAGCTGGTTTTGATGTAACGTTCAGAATTAATACAATTCCTAGCTATCAATTCTCCCACATTATATTTGTAATCAAAATCATTTTATTTTATACAGACAGGGAATAATGTAACTTGAGTGTCTCTGCAGCATGTCAAAAGGAGCAATTTATTTTGATGCATTATGACACACATCTCACATCCAGTGTAGATAGAGTGTTAAGTGAAATTTGATGATTGATTGATTGGTTTATTTATTCATTTTTCTCCCCCAATTTTTTTTTATTTTTATTGAAGGGGTCATATGATGTTGCTAAAAAGAACATTATTTTGTGTATTTGGTGTAATGTAATGTGTTTATGCGGTTTAAGGTTAAAAAAACACATTATTTTCCACATACTGTACATTATTGTTTCTCCTCTATGCCCTGCCTTTCTGAAACGCGTATCGGTCTGAAAAGTGACGTGTGATTGGCCCAAATGCCTCAAGCGTGTGCCGGAAGTGTTACGCCCCTTAACACACCGTGATGCCGTGTGTCCCGGCACGACGAGACAAAACCAATAAAAACCTATTATAAATGAGACATTTGTTGCATCCAGTGGGGACATAATAACTGATTATAATGACTTGTACTGTCTTTTTACGTGTTGCGTTGCATATCACACTGCGAAATCATAAAACCATGTCTGGATTTATGATTGGAGAAACGTCAAACAACTAGCTCTACTCTACACTGCTCAAAATTCGGGTTTGAGTCATCAGTGGCAAATCCTTTACATATGAAAACATACTTACAGGCTGTGAGTCAGAAGTGCCAGACTGTCCTTGCAAAGTTTGGAATTGCCCCATCATAAAAAAAAAAAACACCATCATAGTACTAAAATCCCACGAAAAAATCATCCCCCTCCCTAAAAAAAAGCTTCACAAAACATAATAATATTTTTGTAGAACTGTTCTGGAAATATTCCACTGATTTCTGGTCTTATCCTCTTTTGGAAGGCCAAACAAGTACTTTCACACTCACAACGAAACACACAGTGTCTCCACAACATGGAGCAGGTGGCAACACCGAGAATAACAGTTATGCCTTCTTTCTTTGCGTGAACATTTGGGCAGCATTATGCAAATCTTCCCACATAGTGACGTAGACATGTGGGGGCGTGTTAGAATGAGACGTTTTTAGGAAAAATTTAAATCACATCATATGATCCCTTTAAAAAAAAACATTGAAACAAATGTTTTTGTATGCATTTAACAGCTGTCTATTTCTTTTATTAATTGCATTTCATTTACATCTATATGGACTACAATAAAGAGATATTATAATAATTTGTAATATTATAAAATTATAATAATATTATAATATTATAATAATAGTTGTTAAAGTAACTGATGATATTTAGAGAGTTAAACGACTTGGTACAAGATGATTGGTTCATACTGCATATGCAGCCAATGAGCTTGTTGCCTTGCATTTATATGGCTGGCTAGCATTCA
The DNA here is from genome assembly GCF_018340385.1 of Cyprinus carpio. Classification (NCBI taxonomy): domain Eukaryota; kingdom Metazoa; phylum Chordata; class Actinopteri; order Cypriniformes; family Cyprinidae; genus Cyprinus; species Cyprinus carpio. The sequence continues at coordinate 26,584,576 of NC_056614.1, forward strand.
CTTGACATTCCTGCAGTGCGCTTTCAGAGTTTCTCTGAAACCCTCCACCTTCCCCAGCTCCACATGTATAGATCTACAACGGGTTATTTTATATGCTATTTGTGCAGTAGCAGTATGTCTTAAATACTCATGGAACCGTATTGCCATATGCATTTGCAGTAGCAAGTTCCTGTACTTGCTTGCAGCAGCAGCAATAATCTACAACTACAGCAAAAACTAGCAGCAGCAATTCAGCAGCAGCGTAGCAGATCTATTCCGCCAAGATCAAATACATTAACATTGTCATATCCATCACCATGCTTGATTTTTTTTTAAAGTTGTCATGATTGAAATTAACTAAAATGTGCCAAATGTACAAGTTCATATAAGGTGCAGTACTTCATACACAGTCATTACATATTTACTTAGTTACATACCATTCACATTCTACATATTATATACTGCAGCTATAGTAAGAGTAGTATGCTAGCCTGTTGTTCTAAACATATCTTTAATGTATTGTTGGTGTTTAAAGCTGAATAGGACAGCTGTTCTTACAATGGAATGGTCAGATTATACTGCAGCAAACTAAAGTTAGTCCTTATCATGTGTCAGACTCCTTGTGTTATGTTCCTCTCTCTCTCACTTCTCCTTCTGTACTTGGCTAGCAGGAGTCTCGCCCTCTGCAGTGCTGCTTGGCTTGTGCTCACTGTGATAATGACTGCTGTGTTAAGGGGGTTTCAAATGCAATGAAGTCTAACTTCCCTTTATATTCTCACAGCAAAATAACTCTCAAAACAAAGACGGAATTATGTCTATAGTACTGCTCGAATTCTGCACCTGACAGCTTATTTCTCTCATTTAGTCTCATGAGTCTGTGTTTAATATAAATTCTTTAGTGGTTTGCTTAAAACTAATAAGAAATCAGGTTATAAGTGTCTGATCGACTGCTAGGCAGCATGTACACTGTAGGTAAATGGAGTATTTTCCTGTTCTGTACACATACTATTTGGACTGAAGACTTGATTGGTTTCTCTTTCTCTCCAGTGTCTGTGATGGAAACACAAACAGAGGAAGGATCCCAGCAGTTAATTCATATGGAGGTCAAGGAGGACACTTTGAGCTACATGGAGAAACTCCTCCTTAAAAAACACAGCAGGTTAGCGCTTGACACCTTGCACTTTATAACCAAAGAGACACACATTGAATAAGAACATTACAAGCTTCATTTACCTTCCCAGGCCCCAATTAAGGTCCATTTAAGATCAATTAATGACTTATGGCTGCTAATTACACAGCCTCACCTTAAAGTTGTGTCACTGTAGAGTCACTTGAATTTATTGAGCTAATTAGCCACAAAGCAGTCTCATGGTATTGCTTTAACTTTGTGAAATCTTCTTTAAACAAACACACTGGCACTCAAACCTAGTGGGCTGCCTAGTTAGGGACCATTCTCAGGCATCATAGGCACACTTCTAATATGAAGCCTGTCCCAAATTGTAAATTCCAAGATGCCTTATTTCGGTATTCTAAGGCAGCATAGAATGCAACAGCCGGGTTCCAGAAGTAAAAAAAAAAAATCATTAATTTTTAAGTATAACTGATAAACCTTTAAAGACAAAGCTGTTGTGAGCTCTGAGGTTGTTAATCGATGATATGTGCTTTTATTGAAGATATCTGTTAAACTAATTTTTTTTTTTTTTTAAATAATCGTGTTTAAAAATGGAATGTGTGGTTTGAAAAAAGTTGCAGCCAGTTAATTGCAGCAAAACACTGTTTAGCTCCACCCATTCCCATGAAGCATTGCAAATTGTTTGATTGAGTACACTCTCAGAATACTTAAATATTTGTATATATATATATATATATATATATATATATATATATATATATATATATATATATATATATATATATTTATTTTTTTTTTTTTTTTTCACCATGTTTCATGGGATTGTAGTTTTTGTACCTTTGTACCTTTTTTGTCCAATTTTTAAATACTTTTTTGCTTCAATCAAATTGTGTGATGTTGTGATTCACCTTGTAGCTGGTGGTTATGGTTCATGACTTATAACGCTTTAATGAAGACATTTTTAAAATTTCTATGGGAGAAATGAATGGAAAAAGTACTTACAGAGGTACTGAAAAAGTGGGCGGACACTAATGCACTCCTTAAGAGAATGCAATCCCAGAATGCCTTGCGATAACCTCAATTAAAAAATGATCTGTGAGAGAAACGTAACTGAAGATATTTAAATTATACAGAAATAAAATAAAATATACATATTAGATGATAAATCCCAACCTAAAAAAGTAAATAATGCTAAAATAACACTGTGCAGTACATTCTAGACAAATGGCGCTTTTCCACGGCACGGTACGGTTCACTTTTGGTGCCGCGCCGAGTTGTACCATTGGCCGAACCCTTCAAGCGTGTGAGGGAAATGTTACACCCCTTAACATACTGTGATGCCGTCTCCCAGACCAGCAGCATGAGACTCAGTCCAGCTGCTCTGGTCGTGGATATCCCATCGGTTCTGCACCAAGAGCTTGTAACACTCCAAAGAGAAAGGAAAAATTTAAATCGCATCATATGACCCCTTAAAAACAAGTCATGTCACTCGGCAGCCATCTTTGAAATGCCTCTCGGGCATGCAAGTCTCTTTGAATGGGGAAACATCAAATTCTCCAAAACTGTTCACCAAGTTTAGGATGACTTTGCAGATTAGCGATTGGCTCTTTTGCTGAGAAGGCAGGGCTTTGTTTGATAGAGCAGCCATATTGAGTGCTGCATTTTTCGATTATACGAGTGACACGTCTTGGGTATTCTATAGTCTTTGATTCTAGATCAGTCATTAAGAAGGTTCTGTTTCAGTTAGGGTGCTGCCTTTGAATACAGCCACCTATGTAGGCAGCTCACTAAATTTGGAAACGAAAAGATTGCGATTCTCGCCTACGAAATGAGAAAGCCTGACAAAAGCAAGCAGAACACACAGACACAGTATCTGTAAACCCTCCTAAGCGCTTTGAACCGCATCTCAGGCTTTTTGAGCGTTATGGTATCTGTGGCAGCGATGGTATTTAGGTCGGCTATTCAAGAAGGGTCTAATTGTGAATCTGTCAGATTGTCTTCTTTTGAGGCCAGGTGTGTGAAGAATCTCGGAACAGGAAGCTGGATTTTTCCAGCATGTGCGTGTGTGTGTGTTTGGATTCTGTGGGAGGAGGGCAGACGTGTGGCCCAGGGCTGCAGCTCACACTCTGGAGGAATGGAGTGTGTGATAGGGGTGTCTAATCCCTTCATACGCTCACAAACACACACACACACACACACACAATGAGGAAAGCAGGTTGTCCTGCTGAGGCAGCAAGAGTTGTCTTCAGGAAAAGAGACGAGAGCACAACGAATGCTCTCTTAAAAGAGAAAGAGACTTGTGTTCAGGAAAAGACAGAGGGTTGATGGCTTTTCTGCTAATGTGTTTGTATGGTAAACCACCAGGAAAAGGTTTTAAGGACTAAACCTGTGGGTCACCTGTGAGCTGAGATTTACTCTCGAACAGGAAGTCTGGGTCATCAACTTCCTACCACCGCTTTCATTTGTTATTGGACTGAAATTATGTTGCTTTCCTTGTATGCACTGAAGAGAGAATAGTGCACTTTTTGCATGCTCTGTTGAAACAGCATTTACATTTAACTTTAATAATATGACATAAGTTTGGGGTCAGTATTTTAAAATAAATATTTGTATTAAGCAAGGATGATAAATACACAAAAAAAATTATAAAATATATAAATAACAAATAAAAAATGTACCATAAAAACCATAAAAATTAATTAAAAACACAAAACATATATAAATAAAAATCCCATCTCAAAAAATAAACAAAATTAAACAAACTATAGCAAACAGGTTTTTCTTGCTTTCAGCATAAACCTCAAAACTTTTAGACCTTAAGATCTCATTTTGCTTTTTAGAGTAAATTTGTTTTGTTTCAAGGATGTTTATACTAGAAAACAAGAAAAATATTAAGAAAATTATTACATATTTGTCACATTCATAAATCATGGTATGTCACTCAGCTACCCTATTCTTAACATCAATATATCGCTAAGAAACTCAGTTGTATTTGGAGAACTTGATCCAAAACGTGGCCTATTTTTACAGATCTTCATTAACATTGACTAGACTACTCACTCAGACAGCCCACCAACTAGCCGTTTGTTTGTGTAGTTGTACACATCCTTAAAATAATGTAGGGCAGGATTTGATTTCATACATCAGGAATTGATTAGAAAAAGAGCTGAAAAGAAGTGAAACATGTCAGGCTATTACATTATCAGTTAATGTTATTTTTTCCTACAGGGGAAATATTTTTCAGAGAAGGATAAACTATTACTAAAGTGCTGTGCTGTGCTGAAATGTTGTTTATTTATAGTTTCACCATTGAGGAAAGGGAGCCTGATTAATTATCTTCAAATTTCTGAGTGTGATTTACTGGGAACAGTGTTATTTTCTCTACCTCAGAGGACAAATTGAAGAATTTCAGCCCCGGTCTGTCGTCCAACGCCAGCCGGAGCCACCCACACCTCCACCCGCAGAGATGGATGAACTGAGCCGAAAACTGACAGGTGTGACCTGTTTCATCACACACATATGCAATTAAACAGTAAACTGATAATAGACATTCACGTCACACTATTGTAAACATAAAATCTCAATTGACCATATTTATTTTTTTATTTCATTATTTTTCATTTTATTTATTTATACAGTTGTGGTCAGAATTATTACCCCCTTGGTAAATAAAAGGACTAGAAAATGTAAATATGAATATGAATATATTATATTCATAAGAATTTCTAGGGGTGCTAATAATTGTGGCTATATTTTATTAGAGAAGAAGTTTTATTTCATAATTAGTTTTTCCCTCACTTTCAATTGTTTAAATTCAATGGAAGGTTAGATTTTTATTGATTTTTTTAAATGAAAGATCACAAGGATAAACAATGCAATTTTATTTTCCACAGCCTTTTCTGCTCATATTTACCATTTTCCTTTTTTTTTTTTTTTTTGCTAGCATTTAAAGGGATAGGGATCATTTACTCACCCTCAAGTTGTTGCAAACCTGTATGAGATTCTTTCTTCTGTTGAGCACAAAAGAAGATATTTTGAGAGTTTTGATATTTAAGAGTTTTAGTAACATGGAACAATACAATGGAAGTCAATGGCTGCCGTCACCAGTTAGTAAATGTGAACTCTCCCTCCAAACAGGATTGATATTTCAAAACATTTTTATATATATTTTTGTCACTGGAAACCTGTCATATTACATCTGGTTTGGACAAAGGATGATACGGAATAGTGGGTGACCGGTCATGTACACGACCCGCACAAGTGCACTATCTCCAAAAAGTTGGAGAAATGAGCTGTAAGAGTCACTGCAGAGGGCAGCTTTCCTCTCTCAGCCCGCAGCTCGGATCCATCACTGCGTCCCTGAAGGGTAATCAGAGAGCTCTTATTACACTGGAGGGAGGGCGATGGTCTGACAGAGCACTCCGACAGCTGATTGAGAGAAGTTTCTAGGTGCTGCTGGGAGGCCGGTTGATCACAGCTGTCAAAGAACTGACCACTTTTAGCTTTTCCCAAACAGCCACATGATGAGCGCCGTCTCTCTTCATCGGCACCAGCCCGAACCTGTCGCATCTTTTCTAAAGCCCGTCTCCATGGTGTTCACGCCCAAAACACTTTTTTAGTCACTTTTTTGAATGCAAAGCCATCTTTCTGGTGGTTCGTCTGATTTGGATTCTGCTGGTTGGTCATTACTTGATCCGTCTGTCAACAGCTTTTCTTGATTTATCCTGCATTTAAAAACATCACACAACATTCACATAGCATTTCACTTAAAAATGATATGATCTGTAAGTTATGGGATTTTATGTTTACATTACTTTAACTCGTCAAAATAACCAATTGCAAGTTTTTTAATTATATTAAATTCAACTTGATTTTACAGTAATTTAAGTCGAAATGACTTGTGCAACCAAGTTGATTATACTTTAAAATTGAATGCAGCAACTGAACAGGGCTGCATTTCCCAAAACCACTGTAACTTAAGTAGTACTTGAAAATCTTCATAGATCTATGACTGCTCTGGAGTAATTGTAAATCCCTACGTGCATCGTAAGAAGATATAATTATGAGGTGACCTGCAGGACAGTCAGCAGATTACACCTTTAACTTTATTCAAGTGCAATGTGATTATAATTAAAGCTTTTGATTGTAGTTTATTGTACACTTTATTACTCTTTTTTTTTATGAATTTATAAATGAAATAATTAAAAAGAGCAGAAAAAATATTTTAAAATATATCTAAAATTAAATGACTGAAAACAAATGAATAAAAGAAGTAGGAAATCTGCTTCAAAGACTGGGAAAAATAGGGATAAACTAAAAAAAAAAAATCTGTCAATAATTTGCTGACGTGCACAATAACCAGCCACAAATTGGACCCAGAAATTACATCTCTACAGATATTATATAGCTACTATAATATATATTATTATATATAGTAAATTAATATTATACTCATAACTATTTTATTTTATTTTATTTTATTTCCGAGCTGTCTGGAACGCAGCATTAGGTTAACATTTCAATAAACAAGCGTGTATTACAATAACGAGCCATTCTATAAATTGACATTTCAGCACTTGACAAACGGATAGCGACTCCTAAGTAGCACTTAAAGCAGGGCTACGTGCAATTGTGTTAAGTGAATTTTTGGGAAAAGCACGTGAAACAATAACAAACGTTCGTAAAATGAGTCGTAGAAAATGCTCTTAAGCGTTAAGATCAATTGTTATCGAGAAGCGCAGTCCTGAAAGTTTTTAAGTTTTTTTTTATGCTGAAAAGAATATGTGCCAAGAATTTAGTAAGATCATTAAATAATTGTTTCTTTTATTTTCCCCCGATGTCCACAGCCTTGTTTACTTTATCAGAAAAAAAAAATATATATATTTCAAAGGTGGAAAATTTGTTATACTCCACCATGCAAAAGTCTTAAGCTCACCAAGTCTGCATTTATTTGATCAAAAATATAGTAAAAACAGTAACTGAAACAGTGATTTTTTTTCAGGCTTCTTTGATGAGTAGAAAATTCAAAAGATGTTTTTCTTTTTTAATGGAATACATTTAAGAAAATGTTCCATTTATTTACACACACAAAAAAAAAAAAAAAAAAAAAAACTAACATTATCTCTTTACTTTTGTTAAAAGTATTCAAATCCTACGGACTCCAAATCTTGAAATATTATGAAAACATGTTTTTTTTTCATTACGTAATATGCATGAATGAATTATGCACAGATGGGCTATTTATTTAGAAAATAAATAGGCAAAAATTTTGATTTAATGTCTTGAAAAAATAAATTTTCATAGGGCATGGACTGAAATATAAATGTAGAGATCTGGCACTCTGTATTATGAATAAATACGTTCATACTGATCACTGAGCTGATTTAATTTCAGTGTTTAACTCTTAACATAAATCTGTTTTACTGCATCTCTGATTTGCAGCAGAGTGGATGGAGTTGCATAAATACTTTACATCTCTCTTCACGATCGCTCCTGCTGAGGATGCTGGGAATGCGGACAGCCCTTCAGAATCCTGTTTAAGCATCGTAGAGTTAGATGAGCTAATTCTGAACCCCACCACCCTAGTTTCTGTAATGGGCTACTGGGAGATTATACTACTGTCATTGTTTGTTTTGTTTCATTTTTTGTCACTTTAATTTTCCCAGAGGGATGAAGACGCTACAATGTACAGATCCTTTGGAGTCAAGCAGGGAAATGAGAGCAAAATGTAAGAAAGACAAGATCAAGGCGATAACCCGAGACTTTTTGAAAGGAAGCGACGGAAAAGTTCACAGTAGGAGTGTCGTTTTGAAACAACAAAATAATACAAGTAGCTGCTTTTTTCTTAACTCAGAACTGACACAAATACAGTGTCATCTTGACATTTACATTTATATCAGCCACATCTAGACTTAAAATAAGGCTGTTAACTGTGGGTTTAAGTTATTAGATGTTATATATGCATGTCTGTTTTCTTCCTTAAGGTTTGCAGCTGTTGGAAATGGAGGAGATTTTGGATATTCGGTTTTGCCTTTCACACCGTGCTTCTCCGAGATGACCAAAGGATCCATCGGTGAATGTGATTCTGACATAAAGATCAACTCTTCTTCTGAGATGTGGCCGCTGTCTCAAGAGGCTGAACAATCTTCGTCATCATTGCCAAGATCAGAAAGCTTTTCTCCACTTCAGACGAGGCTTCAGAGATCACAGCACCTGTAGACTGCCTCATAATCCTTTCTGTCAAATTCACGAACAGGAGGCCAGAAAGTGGAACTCAGTGACTCTCCAAAACCAAGATCTTCTGCAGCACAACAGGAGAAATCCTCAGAGCTTCTGCCAACATCATCCCCTTCACTCCCAAAAATCAAATTAAATCAAACTCTCCCAGGCTTTGAGGACCATATTTCCACTGTCAGCCTCTCTCCTGGTGAAATACCATCTGTTAGGCCTTCTCAATGTCATTTTCCTGCTTTTCTCATCTCTAAACAAAGTCCAAAACCTCCAGATTCTCTGTCCCCAAGGTCTTGATCAGTTTCTTCTCTAGTAAACCCAGTCCAATCCAGACCTGCTCATTCAACACCTGTTTCTGAACTGTCTCCAGAACGTGCCATCACTTCCCCAAGTGCTGCAGTTCCTTCATTAAAGCTGTCACTTAGAGAATCATCACAGTCTGGATTAGTCTCATATAGAAGTATATCTACTATGCCTGTCTATGACTCCTTCAGTTCTTCTATGCTGAGGGATGAATCTTCTCACCCGGCCTCCGAATGGTTTAAGGGCTCACGGAGGTCACCCAAAACCAAAGTGTGCTCCTTACAGCTAAACATGTCAGGTTAGTATGATTTCTGTTGGTAAATTTGAATTGAAGCTGTCTGAACATTAAAAATGTTAGTTAGTTGCAGGGGCGTGTCTAGAGCATTTTAAATGGGGTGGCCAGTCTGGGGCACTGGCTGAAAAGAGGGTGGCCGGGGGGGTGGGGTTATGGTTTGCGGCACGATGTATGTTAAAATACATCGTGTATACACTCACTAAACAAAGAGTGGCAGCTTTTTTAGTGGTAATGAACACTCTTTGCAAGCTTTCTAGTCTATGATCCATTTAAAATGTAGAACTTTGTTTTTCAGCCACACACGTTGCAAAGTTTCGGGAATGACATCTGCATATTTATGTGGGATTCACTCTCAAAGTAGCAGTGATTGACACAATGATGACCAAAGCAATAGACGGGAGAAAATATGTGAAAATGGGCATTAAGACTATAACTTTAATTAACTATATTTAATTTATAGATCTCATACAGATGTAAATTCTGTCAATGCTTTTCTGTCAATGCTCCAGTAAAAAATACCACAAACCATACCATAAATAAATCCATGTAAGATTTTATATGGTCACATTATGTAATTATATATATAAATGTTTAATGTTTTTAAACATTTATATATTACATCATTTTAATACCTAAATGTTTCAAAAGACTATATAGGGTACATGTGATATTTAAATCAGAAATCAAAGGATTGCTTTGTTGCGTTTATATGTATATTAAAAAAAAGTTATGTCGATTTCCTGAACCTGTTCTGCACATTGTAAAGACGTCCAAGAAAATCCTTAGCCCGACGGTCAAATTTTGAACCTCATATCGACGTCCAAGGGACGTTTTGACGTCCAGATATGAACCGGATTTGCACGTCGAGTAGACGTCCAGATATGGTCCAGACCGACCGACGCAATTTAGACTTGATCTGCACGTCGTATAGACGTCTCATGTTTGTTGGGTAGAGCAAATAAAATAAATAATTAAAGCTGCAAGCAGCGATGAACGGGCCCTTCGCACCCAGGCTCACCACCACCGGATGGCTTTTGTAAAACAGCGAACGGCGAGAAATATGCGTTTAATGTGGTAAATATAAAAGGAATATGTCAAAGTCATTTATATGTGCCAATCTTCCTGCTGCCAGCTTGATGGCGCTATAACTATAACTGGATTTTGGCATGTACATTTCTTCAGTCCTTTCCAAATATTTGAAGTTTGGTGCAGATTGGACATTGCATGTTTAAGTTAGTGTAAAACAAGCCATTTCCTGTTGCCAGCAGGTAGCGCTATGATTATAGTGGAATATTGACCTTCAGATGTGTTCAGGCCAAGACTCTTTTCGAACATGTGAAGTTTGGGGAAGATCGGACATCTTATGCCTGAGTTACAATAACTTCTATTCCCATGGCGAGACATCAAACTTTGTCATGGCGCCATGGCCAGACCCTTTAATGAAACCTCAAGATGTTCACAATTTAACATCGCAAAGGCCTTTAGATTAGATTGACCAAAAAAAATTATAAAATGTCATACAATTTCTAGGAGTAGTTTGTTACGGCGTAAATCATGTCACTTCCTGTTGCCAGCAGGTGGCGCTATAGCGATATCTGAATATTGGCATGTAGATATATTCAGGTCAGGAGTCTTCTCAAACATGTGAAGTTTAGGGCAGATTGGACATTGTATGTCTGAGTTATAGCAACTTCCTTTCTCATGGCGAAACATCGAAATTTGTAAGGCCGCCACAGACAAACCCCTTCAACGAAACCTCAAGATCTTCGCAATTTAACATCGCAAAGGCCTTTAGAATACACTGACAAAGTTTGGTGTTGATCTGAATAAATCTCTAGGAGGAGTTCGTTAAAGTACAACCCCTGAAAATGGCAAAAACGACACAAATTTTGCAGAGAAAATTCAAAATAACTGACTTCCTGTTGGGATTCGAATTTCGTACCAAGAGACTTTTTTGTAGGTATTGGTGTGTTACATGTGTGTACCGATTTTTGTACATGTACGTGAAACGTAGCTCGAGGCGCACTCCGTTGAAAATGTATAGGTGGCGCTATCGAGGCATTTTGCCACACCCAAAGGAATATTGGCCTTCAGATGTGTTCAGGCCAGGACTCTTATCAAACATGTGAAGTTTGGGCAAGATCGGCACATTTTATGCCTGAGTTACAATAACTTTTATTTCCCATGGTGAGTCATCGAACTTTGTGACGGCGCCATGGACACACCCTTTAACGAAAACTCAAGATCTTCACAATTTAACATCGCACAGGCC